>NC_081414.1:404162906-404462906 GCF_030272615.1 Cryptomeria japonica
TAAAGATATCCCAGTTTATGGAGAGGCCTGGATTAAAACCTTTTGGGGTCATGAGCAAGAAACACCTTCCACATGTCCTACATCAAATCTGACACCAGAACCTGACAAGGAGAGTATCATTGACGAACTTCACTCATCTATATTAACCCTCACTGACGCCTCCTCTAAACTTAACCTAATTGATGAGGTCATGCCTATCATCCACCCCGAACTCATTGACTGGAACTAGCCAAATCCCTCATGCCTTTATCACTTCCAAAATGATGAGGCGCTCATCGGATTTTTAGAAATACGGGATCACATACCAGGCAGGGATCACAAAGATGGATTTTCCATCGAACTTAATAGTGCAACATACTTTGGGGCAGATGCCAAACCTTTCAGCTGCAAAAACATCACAATAAAACATGGATCTTCTGTGAAAACCAAACAGTGGCACTTGTTGATCCCAAAAAAGTAAAAATAAAGAGCATATCCAAAGGTGAAAACCTCTCTGAGGCACCTGCAGATGAAAGGTTTTACATCCTCCCCTCTAGTACAAATCAGGAGAGATTGACAATCCTAATCAAAGAAACAAAAGAATTCGATGTGGGGACCCCTGAGACTCCTCACCAAATACATTTGGCATTTCTACTCACTATAGAGGAACAACCCAATTTTGTAGAATTCTTCCAGAAGCATCAAATCAACTTTGCATGATCTTATGCAGACGTGCCTGGTCTACATCCTGATTTGGTCATGCATCACCTCACCGTGACAGAAGGAGCTAAAATAGTAAAACAAAAGCTCAGAAAGATGCACCCACATATTGTTGTACTTGTCAAAGCAGAACTCAAAAATCTCTTAGATCTTGGTTTCATTCAACCAATCGATTATGTCGATTGGATCTCCAACATTGTACATGTTGGCAAGCCTAATGGGGGCATCTGTATCTGTACAAACTTTAGATATTTAAACAAGGCATGCCTGAAGGATGACTTCCTCTTACTAAACATTGACATGGTTGTCTATCTCACAGTGGGTCATGCCATTCTTTCTCTTGTGGATGGTTTTTTCGAGTACAACCAAATCAAGATTGCTCTAGAAGATCAACATAAAACTGCTTTCACATGCCCATGGGGAACCTACTGTTGGAACGTGATGCCATTTGGTCTAAAAAATGCAGGGGCAACCTATCAGAGAGTGATGACAACCATATTTCATGACCTAATGTACACTATAATGGAGGATTATGTTGATGATTTACTAGCTAAATAATTAACAAGAGAAGGTCATCTATAAATACTGGGTCAAATCTTCGACAGATTAGAGAAATATCATGTACGACTTAATCCAAACAAATGTATCTTTGGAGTGACCTTCGGGAAGATCCTAGGATACATTGTCTCAAGCAAGGGCATTGAAGTAGATCTAGCGAAAGTCAAAGCAATCATGGACATGCCACCTCCCAAGAATATCAGTCAGTTAAGGACACTACAAGGGTGACCACAATCAATTTGTAGATTCATTGCACAATTGGTTGATAAGTGTCATCCCTTCACGCATCTTTTACACAAGAATATCCGCTTTCAATGGGATACAAAGTGCCAACAAGAATTCCAAATCCTTAAAGATTACCTAATGAATATGTCATTGCTAATCCCACTGAATCCAAGTAGACCTCTATTGCTCTATATTTCAGCTACAAATATGGCATTAGGAGTATTGCTAGCACAACACAATGCAGAAGGAATAGAGTGTGTTGTATACTATATCTCTCGCACATTGGTAGGCTATGAACTCAATTACACACCTATTGAGAGAGATTGCCTAGTAGTTATCTTGGCAGCCACTAAACTGAGGCACTACATGTTGACACACAAGGTACAACTCATTGTTATAATCAATCCACTCAAGTACCTACTCAGCAAGGCAGCATTGACAGGCCACTTGGCCAAATGGGTTATGATCCTAAGTGAGTTTGACATTGAGTACGTGGACCGCAAGGCTATCAAGGGGCAAGTTATTGCAGATCAATTGGCCGATGCAACCCTCACAGGTGACCATCCTCTTGTTTCAAATTTTCCAGATGAAGAGATCTTCATGATCCTAGCAGCACAACCATGGAAGCTCTACTTTGATGGCTCATATACTAGACATGGCTCGGGGGAAGGGATTCTTTTCATTACACCTCAAGGTGACAGCATCCCAAAGTCATACAGGCTCACTTTTCCATACACCAATAACATAGCAAAATATGAGGCCTTGATCACAGGACTTAGATTAGCTATACAATGGCATCTAAAAGAGCTACAGGTATATGGAGATTCTCAGCTAGTCATCTGACAAGTCACCGATGAGTACCAAACTAAGGATGATAAGTTATACCATATAAAAGGATGGTGGATAGTTAAAAAGAATCATTTAAAACTATAACCTTTCAGAAAGTACCTAGAGATCAGAATGGAGTTGCTGACGCAATGGCTACAATTGCATCTCTCCTGGATCTTCTACAAAATTTGACATGCTACGATTTCTTGGTAGAACAGCTTTGGATCCCCGCATATGATATCCCTGAAACTGAAATAATATGTCACCTTGTCGGTTCCAAATCCCAATGGTACAGTGAGTTCTTCACTTACCTCCATGATCACACACTCCCTCCTAACCAATCCAATAACCAATGCAAAACCTTCATTCACCAAACCGCTCGATATACAATCATTGTCGAAACCCTATACCGCCAAAGTCTTGATGGTAATCTCCTTCGATGTCTTGAACAAGATGAGATAACAAAGGCCTTGGAAGAGGTACATGAAGGCATTTGTGGGGCTCACTCAAGCGGTCCTTCACTCACAAAGAATATCATGCACACTGGATACTATTGGCCATCCATGGAAAAAAACTCCTATTATTTTGTCCAAAAATGCAAGAAGTGCCAAGTTCATAGAGACCTGATACATGCACCAGCACAGGATTTGCAACCAATCACAACACCATGGCCTTTTTGTCAATGGGGACTTGACCTTGTGGGTAAAATACATCCATCTTCATCCGACGACCACAAATTTATCATTAGCGCCACTGAATACTTCACAAAGTGGATCGAAGCCGTTCCACTTACCCAAGTCACCAACAAGAAGATCCTCATTCATCCTTAATTACATCATCTGTCGGTATGGTGTACCCATGTCCATCATCACAGATAACAAGCTTCCTTTCAAAAATCAGGATGTTCGGGAGCTTTGTGAGAAGTTTCACATCCAACACCATTTTTCCACTCCCTATTACCCACAAGGCAATGGTCAGGCCGAAGCATCGAACAAAGACATATTGACGATCCTCAAGAAGACAGTCAATGATGTTGGTTGTGATTGGTACGTTCAATTAAATCCATTACTATGGGCATATCGAACTAGCATTCGAACCCCTACAGGCGCAACTCCCTACTCACTGGTCTATGGAGCAGAAGCCATCCTTCCTATTGAGTTTGAGATACCATCTCTACGGGTTTCCTTGCATAATCTGAGAGATGATGAAGCATATCGAGTCTCATGTCTTCAAGACTTGGAACTCCTCGATGAATGACGACAAGCTACATACAACCACCTCAAGGCCTATCAGCAATGAATGAGCAGAAGCTATAATCATTGGGGTAAACCTCGTACATTTGAGGTAGGTGATCTTTTTCTTAGGGAGAATCCTCGTAATCAACCAAATAGAGAACATCAGGGAAAGTTTGAATCAAACTGGTTGGGTCCATATGTTATCACTACTATATTTGGGTCTGGGACATATCAGCTGGCTACTTCAGAAGAGGAATCGCTAGAAGATCCAATCAACAACATGCACCTCAAACGGTTTCATACATAAGCTTTACAGAGCATCAGGCTCCATCATATACCAGAAAAACACCAAAAACATTCAGAAAAATGTCTTGAATAAAATACAAAAACAAATCAAAATAGTAAAGAGAAAAATCATGCATCCAAACGGTGAACAACCACTCTAGTGGCACCTTGGGTAAGTACGATGGTGAAAATTTGGCAAACAAGCACCACTCGTAAGGGCTATGGCTCCATTGTCTTTCAGACTTGTTGGGATCACATCCATTGCATCCATTCATCCATCATTCAAACCATGGCTTGTTATTGATCTGCAATCAGGGTTAGTACTGCATGCATCTTGCATCCTTCTTTTCATAGTAATGTCTAAACTAGGAGAAATGCTCTTAAACTATTGATGGAAGTGGATTCTCCATTACTTGTGATTCATTGAGTCTTCATTCAAAATTGTCTGGAAATAATACCAAAACCATTCAAAAACACTCACAAAATCTAGAAAACATGATAAAACATCAAAAATCAATCAAAAACCTTGTAACACATAAAATCCTTTATACATATACATCATAACAGATATCACACAAACATTTTGAGCTACTCAAATGATGATCACTTATCAAATCAACCAACCAATCAAAAAATCTACACACAACTATCTTCACAAGGATGCATCATTCCTTACAAAACAAAGACATGGTAACATTTTCTTTGACAAGAAAATTTTGTTTAAGCTGCTAAGTACTTGGTTGATTTCTTATGATCTTTTTATTTACTCATATCAGGTTCCTACGCTACTCTGGGATATCCGCAAGTGATTAGAATAGCCGGGATGGTTCCTAAGTATCATTTTGTTTATTGTCTGTGAATTGTTCCAATGAAGTTCTAGGGCATGTACTAATGGTGTCTACGTGGGAAGTTCACTAAGATATGTGATCATATGCAAAAATATAGTCATGGATCACTATGGCTTACTGACTACAACGTATACCTCGACCATTTGCGTATGAACCAAAATGGAGTGTCACTTTCTTTTACTTTTCTTAAATGCTTTCTTAAAGATGAAATGCTTCAAACTTGGTTCCTACTACCTTGGCCAAGAATGACACTACCATGCTCGATGATGAAAATAACGCACTATGAATACTCTATGAAACATCATTCCATCTCATCTATTTATATTGCATTTTGTTGCATTCCATCCATCCATACATCCATATAGATGCATATCATTCATACATAGTAATGACAATGCATACTCTTTTTTTTTCAATCTTCTTCCATAGGAATGAGTCCTAAGTCCTCCATACCTTCTATCTAACATTGAATCCTCCCTCACCCTCCCTATCTTGGTCATGATCATAATCACATACCCTACATCGTGCCCCATTAACCCAATCAAGCCACGTTCATCATCGTCCATCTCTAACAGGAGGGGTTGTGTTTCCCATCCTAAGTCATCCACACAATCAAGCAAGTTACTTTGTCTACATAGGTACATCGACTCAAGCACACCTAGACTATCAACAGATCCTTTTTTATTAGGTATCTTTGGGTCTCAACAGGTAATCGATTATGGAAAACGTAGACTACAATGAACATTTATCACAATGACCTTAGTCTCAATGGGGCTGCTATGATTCACCACAAACAACCTACAACACAAACACTATCAATTGATCAACCAATCAAACACAATAAAAATGAACAATTAAATCAATTGTCTAAGTCTCAAAGAGTATTTTGCGTCAGACACCTTGTCTTTATCGGGCAATTGCATCAATTTTCTAGGTCACAACGGGTCACTTTGATTCACTTACTCAGACTTTATCTTATCCAAGCGAACAACTGACATCAACTATCACGCTTTGACTCAACCGGGGCAATTCAACCGATTGCACCAAATTGTCCAACCAATTTTGATCAATTGTACTGTATCAATCAAAAGCACAAACACCGCATTTGCACCATACCTCCTGCATGACCCCTGTGTACTCAATGGCTTGCCCTTTCTCCATCTTAACTCCGATTTCTTCCATTCTTTCACCGTTATTGTTAATTTATTTTATTCTACCTCCCCTCCACTTCTCGTCCTTTTTTGAGAGATCACCCGATTTTTTGAAATTTTTTGGCCTATCTCTCGAGGGGGCATACCACCCATTAAATTAACATTTATGGGGCATATTTGTTCACACCTATTTTTCTTTCTTTGAAAAGACGTGATTAATTGCACCGTCTCAAAGAGGGGCAAATGTAGTCACATAAATCTGTCCACTTAATTAAATGAATATTTACTATTTATTTGATTATCTAACCCTCAATAATCAGTTAATTAAATTAATATTTAATTAATTCATCCTCGACCCCTTCTCCTATTAATTAAATAAATTATTTAATTTATTTAAATTAATTCATCAAGCCACACTCAAAATCAATTAAATGAATAAATCATATTATTTTAATATAAACCTCCCTTTCCTCTTTTAAATAAATAATAAAAAAATTATTTAAATCCCTAAACTACCCCCACTTGCATTCTCCTACAAATGCAAGTTGCAACCACAATTGAAATAAATTAATTTTATTTTAATTAAAATCCTATTTTCCCTCACCCACCAAACCCACTTGCAATCCTAAATCCCCTTCTAGACTCTTCTAACCACTTTCTAAATTCTTTTAATCATTCCTAATTAGCCTAATCCCATTTCCTAAATATTGTCACATTCCTAAGCAACTTGGAGTCACTTCTCAAAGCCTCAAAGTCTTTGAAAAGCATTTAATGCTTTATGTATTCAACAAGTTAACCCCTAAAGACTTCCAAACCACTAATGACTCTTACATGACTATTAATGGCTCTTACATAACCATTTATGGTTAATTCCACTTGCCCACATGGTTAGAGACTTTCCCTCTAACTCAACCTCCATTTGACTCATGGGTCTCTTCAAGCATTTATTGCTTTGACCATGGTTATCCCCACTAACTCTTGCACAAGAGTTTATCCCTTGGATAAAGGCATTATTCATTGGATAATGACTTTATTCATTCAACTCAAGGCTAACCTTACCTCCCAAGTTAACCTTCAAGTCATGGCAAGCATTTAATGCTTCTTCCCTCTCCTATCAAGCCATCTCATGATGACATTTGTCATCCTGGGATTGGATTGAAAACCCTCAGATGGGTCATAAACCCATCAATCCTGACCCTTGTTGAGATTATTCAATCTCAACCATCCATTGCCCTATTTTACCTATAAATAGAGCTCTCATTTCTCATTTTCACACATCTAGCCATAATCCATAAATCTTGTATGCATCTAAGTTATAGTGAATTTGAGAGAGCATTTTAGAGAAAAATCATAATCCACATTGTCTTTTGGTTAAAATTGATGATAGCTTAATTAACTCATGTTTTCTCATTCTTAGCTTACATTTGCATATTTTCATAATAATCTTCAATCTTGTATTCATAAGACTTCCATAGTAGTGCAAATTTGAGAGATACACTCATGTGGAACTTGGAGAGGAGAGGAACAAGGGAGGAGCATCTATGAACATCTTGGTTAGTATTTGGAGTGTAGTTTATCTTTTTTGTATTTTCATGCTTTCTGTTTCATGTTTAATGTCTCTCTTGATATGCTTTCTTAGGATAGTCTTTTGTTTGTTGGAAAATGCACACTCCAATAAGAAATTGAAGGTGATTGAAGGTATTGTCATTGATGGCAACCTTACAATCCTATGGCACCGGCACAGGCACAGACACTGGCATTGGTAGATAGTTTACCGACAGTGGCAAAGATGAATACCGGCACCCTAGCCGACAAGATTTTGGTTATTATATTTTGTATTTAATTGTAAAATCTTTTTGTAAACCGACAAGGTGAATTGTAATAGCACTCATATAAGTATGAGATCCTGTAAATCATTTGTGAAAGTAAGTGGATTGTAATAGGCAGATGCGAACATGCAAATATTAAGGTAGATTTTGGAATGAGGTTTATGGAAGTTGTATGAGCTTAAACAGGTACTGAACCTGGCATAGCAGATGCTGAACCGAAGCAGTACATGATATTGGATTTGCATAATCCATTTTGTAATTCAATGAGACTTTGATAACACAATGATGAATAGTGAGTACCAAATCGGTACTAAGAGGGAGGGTGAATCAGTACAGGTACAAAAAACTTTTCCTGAACCGGTTTGACTGCAAACAGTGAACTTGATTGGAAATCACTAAAACCGGTCACCAACCAAAATACTACCGGTTAAGCACAATGAGACTGTGAAAGATATAAACCAGAAACACTTATCTTACCACATAAACTACACCCTCATTTCCACATTATCCTTGTGCATAAATAGACATTCTATCATCATAAATATAAAATCATGCTAGATCAATATGATTCATTGCTTGACAGAAAACAACATAGCATCACATGAAAAACACATCACATATGACACACATATTTTTCACGTGGAAACCCAACTGGGAAAAACCACGGTGGGGATGAATACCCACAAGTTGTTTTTGAACTCTTTAGAAGTTCGCTCTGTTAGAAGACTAGTCCGATTAAGACTATTACAACAGGTTCTATTAGGAACCGATCTTGTTAGGGATCACTCGGTTAAGGGATGGCTAGAATACCCGGTTAAGGGTTAAACCTTGTTAAGGGTTGCCTTTTTATAGGATTTTATGAATTCAATGGCTTTGAGTCACCCTATTAAAGGATTTACAACAAGATAGTTAAAGCTACCCTGTTAAGGGATTTTCCAATTGTTGAAGTGATTAGAGATCAACAGGTATTACAATGATTTGGTAATAGCACTCAATGCCAATGCAGACCCGCTTTAGTTCCTTTCTTCTGCATACACACTCTGCAGATATCAACCCTCTTAACTAGTTTGGCAAGAATCACATATCTTTACACTTAAATACACACACAACATTTGCCAACAACTTCAACATGAAACACAACATCGACCTTATAGGAGAAAGATAGGTCGGTAACATAAACCCTAAACCCTAAACATTTAGGTTGAGCAATTTAGTCAGTTCAATCCTGACCATTGAACACTTTGCATTTGAATACAATGGTCTTGAACAGATCTCAAGACATTCTCCATCGTTCGTTCTTCACCGCTTCTTGGAGGTGATAACCCATCACACGTTCTCCATCATTTGCATAGACTTCGCACATTCCCAAGGTAGATAGGATCAATCTCCTTCATGCAAGATCCTTCACATGCATGAGGATGATGTGGCAACACGATCTGATCTCCATTACAATGCTAACTCATCACACAATTCCATCGGTTTAATTACACAGGCTCGAAACATTTCAACCGGAAACTCTGAAGCTGAGACTGTCAACCGGTAGTCATACCATATTAAACCTTGATAGAAAACATTCCATTTACCGGTTCACTTGGATAAACGTATCACTTCACCTTTTGCACATATACCGGTTCTCATCATTATACTGGTTCACTTTTCCAGTTGCTTAACTTCAATAAACCTGTTCACTCTTCAGCATATTACCGGTTCTCTCTTGAGCATATTACCAGTTCATTCTTTCAGCATATTGACATCAATGACAACACAATATCATCATGTCAACATATTTTGTACATATGCCAACAATCTCCCCCTTTGGCATTGATGGCAATATACAAAGATATCTCTCTTTCTGCATCACATCTTTTCCTTAATACAGCAGATATCTTTTCCACTTCACATCTTCTCCCCCTTTGACAACAATGTCAAAGTGGAGGCACAAGCTTCTCTGTTCCACTTTGTTGCTCCCCCTGAGGAGTAGCATCCTTCAACACATCAATCCTGAAAAGATATAGCAAAGTAAGATCTGACTGATGTGGAGCACAAAACTTTAGATTACCTCTTGAAGGGGCAGCACCCCTAATTCACCTCTCAGATAGGTAAAAGTAGCCTTTGATAGAGGCTTGGTGAATATGTCTGCTAACTGCTCCTTACTGGAAACATGTTCCAATACCACCTCTTTGTTCTGAACCTTTTCCCTCAAGAAATGATACTTGAGTTCAAAGTGCTTGGTTCTAGCATGTAAAACTAGATTCTTGGAAATGTTAATTGCACTTGTATTGTCACAAAATATACTTACCAGTTCAGATACAGGAACTTTGAAGCCATTCAATACATGCTTCATCCAAATAGTCTAGGTGTAGTTCATAAAAGCTGCAACATACTCTGCTTCTACTTTAGACTAATAGATACAACTCTACTTTTTACTCATCCATGAGACCAGTCTACCACCGAGAAAGAATGCACCACCAGTTGTGCTCTTCTAGTCATCCACATTATCAGCCCAATCAGCATCTGTGAACACTTTTAGATTGAAACCATCATTGCATGGATACCATAATCCATATTCAATAGTTCCCTTCAGATATCTAAGAATCTGCTTGAATGATACCAAGTGGGATTCTCTTGGGCTTTGCTGAAACCGAGTAGTAATACCACTGCATGTGCAATGTCCGGTCTGCTATGCACTACATAATTCAACTTACCAATCATTGATCGGTATTCCTTCTCATTTACCAATGCTGAGTCATCCTCTTTTGATAGTTTACAACCAGTCACCATTGGTGTACCAACCGGTTTGTTGTCTTCCATGTCAAAGGTCTTCAACACCTCTTTGACATACTTGGACTGAGAAATAAAGATTCCATCTTTCATTTGTTGAATGTGCAGTCCAATGAAGAAATTAATCTCCCCTATGAGTGACATCTCAAACTCCTTTTTCATCTCATCTGCAAAGTCATGACTCATCTTGTCATCTCCACCAAAGATTATGTCATCAACAAATACTTCACATATCAGAATCTGATCTCTTTCTGATTTCAAGTAGATATTGCTATCTTCACTTGTTCTTTCAAATCCAATCTTCACAAGATGGGAGTGCAAGCATTCATACCATGCTCTAGGTGCCTGCTTCAGGCCATACAAGGCTTTATGTAGCCTACACACCATGTCACTTTCTTTTGATAGGGCAACCCCATCTGGTTGCTCTATCTACACCTCCTCTTCAAGTATTCCATTTAGAAATGCAGATTTTACATCCATTTGGTATACCTTGAATCCTTTAAAAGTTTCATATGAAAGAAGCATATGAACTCCTTCCAATCTTGCTACTGGAGCAAAGGTTTCTCCATAGTCTTCTCCTTCTTCTTGGGCATATCCTTTACATACTAGTCTGGCTTTGTTCCTTACCACTGTGCCATCCTCATTCAGTTTATTTCTGAAGACCCATTTGGGTCCAATGACATTTTTATGCTTCGGTCTGGGTACTAAAGACCATGTACCATTCTTCTCTATTTGATCAAGTTTCTCTTCCATTACCTTGATCCAGTCTTCATCTTTATGTGCCTCTTTTAATGATTTAGGCTCAAATTCAGAGATCATACATGAGTTTTCTCTGACCTTTCTTCTTGTAAGAATTCCTGCATCTTTGTCTCCTATGATCTGCTTTGGATCATGATTGAGTTTTACATACCTAGGTATATTCTTAATAGATTCCTCTTTCTTTTCTTCTTCATCCTCATCTTCATCAGCATCAGCATCCATCGGTGTAGGAGCACAATTACTGGTACTGGGCTGATTTGCAACTAGTTCCCAGAAGGTTACTACCAGTTCATCTCCTACATGCTCTCTACCAGTTTCCTCAGGTTTCTCAGAGTTTTCATCAACCCTAACATTGATGCTCTCAACAATTCTCTGAGTCCTATTGTTGAAACATTTGAGAGCTTTTCTCTTTATGGAATACCCTAGAAATATTCCCTCATCACATTTAGCATCAAACTTGCTCTGATGTGTACTCCTCTTGATATAACATTTACTACCAAACACTCTAAAGTAGCTTACACTGGTGTCTTACCAGTCTAGTACTCATAAGGAGTCTTATCCTTTCCTTTCTTGATGAGTACCTGGTTCATTGTGTAGACTGCAGTGCTCACCGCTTCTCTCCAAAAGGTGTGAGCAACCTTTCCTTGGATCAACATAGTTCTAGTTGCTTCAACCACAGTCTGATTGTTCCTCTTAGCTAAGCCATTGTGCTATGGAGTCCGGGGGGCAGACAGTTGCCTCTTGATGCCATTCTCTTCATAATATTTGTTGAATTCACCGGAAGTGAATTCTCCTCCTTGATCAGTTCTAAGGCATTTGATTCTTCTACTGCTTTCCTTTTCTACCAGTGCTCTGAAAGCTTTGAACTTCCAAAGGCTTCAGACTTAGCCTTCAAGAATGTGACCCACATCATTCTTGAGCAATCATCTATAAGAATCATAAAATACCTATCTCCCTACACACTCCTAGTTTTCATAGGACCACACAAATCAGTATGCACAAGATCAAGTAAATTGTCTGCAGTGAAAGATTTACCTTTGAAGGTTGAGGAAGACATTTTCCCCAGTTGACACTCTCTACACAAAGGATTTTCTAGTTTGCTCAGCACCGGAAATCCTCTAACTTCCTTGATCTTACTGGCCTTCATAATATTGTCAAAGTTTACATGGCAGAGTCTCCTATGCCATATCCAACTATCTTCAAACTTAGCCATAAGAAATGTACTGACATTAGCATTCAGCTGAAATAGGTTACCTTTGGTCTGCATACCGGTAGCCATCAGTTCACCACTCTTTCCTTTGATTTTTCACACTCCATTTTTGAATTCTAGAGTGAGTCCACTATCATTCAGCTGGGCAACACTCAATAGGTTTTCTGAGACCTTCCACCCAATACACATTGTCAGCACTGCTCTTTCCATTCAAAGAGATGGACCCTCTGCCTTTGACCATACATGGTGCATCATTACCAAAATGAACCATGCCACCATCATACTCTTCCAGAGAAAGAAACTTACTCTGGTCACCAGTCATATGGTGAGAACACCCACTGTCAATAATCCACTCATTGGAATTATCAAAGTGGGAGACAAGAGCCTTCTTGTCTGACACATCTTCCTTGACTACTACAAACACAATATCCTCATTTTCTTCATCTTCTGATTCCTCATCAGTGACACCTTCATCAACTGCTACAAAATAGTTTCTCCTGTTTCCTCCTTTGAACTTCTTGAACTTTTCTGGTTTGTCCTTGCTATCACCATTAGGACAGTTTACAACAATGTGTCCTATCCGGTTACAAGAGAAGCATTTCAACAGAAGATTACCTCTGTATTTACCGGTTCCCTTAGGAAGTCTCTAGGCAAGAAGAGCTTCAAATTCCATCAGGATCTCCTCATCATCCATTTCTCTGCTCTGTCTTGGTTTGCCACTGGTACTAGCTTCTTTGCCTTTTCTAGATGGTGCAGCAGATGCTCTAAAGGTTGATTCAGTCTTCTAAACACTGCCATCAAAGTTATTTAGCTCATAGGCTGTCAACTTTGCATTGACGGAGTCTACGGACACCTTAGTCTTGTCTATTGACCTCAACTCCTGAATAGCAGTAACCCTTATTGCATAGACTGGTAATAAGGATCTCAAAACTTTACTAACAACAATGGAATCTTCCATTTTACCACCTGCACTCTTGATATCTCCAACAACAGTTTTGATTCTTTCATATTGTTGAATTGTATCTCCTTCAACCACCTGCATGTCTTCAAACTTTCCTCTAAGGCTTTCTTCCTTAGCTTGTTTCACATGCTCATCACCACCATAGATATTCTCAAGAGTAACCCATACTTCTGATAGACTGTTGATAAGGGCTTCCATGACTTGCCTATTCTCTTGAATCTCTCTCTTTTGATCATCGGTGAGAGTACCGGTAGGGATAACATAAACATTCTCAACATAGCTCCAATTTTGAGCACCCATGCTTCTGATGTATATCTTCATTATGTCCTTCCATATTTTAAAGTTATCTCTGTTGAACTTTGGACCTTCCCTCTTCATCATTACAATAGGATCTTTCCCTCAAGCGGTTAAGCTTACAACATAGAGGACCTAGAGGATGCTCTGATACCAATTGATAACACAATGATGAACAATGAGTACCAAACCGGTACTGAGAGGAGGGGTGAATCAGTATAGGTACAAAAAACTTTTCCTGAACTGGTCTGACTGCAAATAGTGAACTTGACTGGCAATCACTAAAACCGGTCACCAACCAAAATACTACCGATTAAGCACAATGAGACTGTGAAAGATATAAACCGGAAACACTTATCTTACCACACAAACTACACCCTCATTTCCACATTATCCTTGTGCATAAATAGACATTATATCATCAGAAATATAAAATCATACTAGATCAGCATGATTCACCGCTTGACAGAAAACAACATAGCATCACATGAAAAAGACATCACATATGACACACATATTTTTTACATGGAAACCCAACTGGGAAACACCACGGTGGGGATGAATACCCACAAGCTATTTTTGAACTCTTTAGAAGTCCGCTCTGTTAGAAGCCTAGTCCGGTTAAAGACTATTACAACAGGTTCTGTTAGGAACCTATCCTGTTAGGGATCACCCGGTTAAGGGATGGCTAGAATACCTAGTTAAGGGTTACCTTGTTAGAGGATTTTATGAACTCAATTACTTTGAGTCACCCTGTTAAAGGATTTACAATAAGCTAGTTAAAGCTACCCTGTTAAGGGATTTTCTAATTGTTGAAGTTATTAGAGATCAATAGGTATTAAAATGATCTAGTAATAGCACTCAATGCCAATGCAGACCCGCTTTAGTTCCTTTCTTCTGCATACACACTCTGCAGGTATCAACCCTCTCATCTGGTCAGGCAAGAATCGCGTATCTTTACACTTAGATACACACACAACATTTGCCAACAACTTCAACATGAAACACAACATCAACCTTATTGGAGACAGATAGGTCGGTAACATAAACCCTAAATCCTAAACATTTAGGTTGATCAATTCAATCGGTTCAATCTTGACCATTGAACACTTTGCATTTGAATACAACGGTCTTGAACAGATCTCAAGACATTCTCCATCGTTCGTTCTTCACCGCTTCTTGGAGGTGATAACCCATCACGCGTTCTCCACCGTTTGCATAGACTTCACACATTCCTGAGGTAGATAGGATCAATCTCCTTCATGCAAGATCCTTCACGTGCACGAGGCTGACATAACAACATGATCTGATCTCCATTACAATGCTAACTCATCACACAATACCATCAGTTGAATCACACGAGCTCGAAACATTTCAACCGGAAACCCTGAAGCTGAGACTACCAACCAGTAGTCATACCATATTAAACCTTGATAGAAAACATTCCATTTACTGGTTCACTTGGACAAATGTACCGCTTCACCTTTTGCACATATACTGGTTCTCATCATTATACCGGTTCACTTTGCCAGTTGCTTAACTTCAATAAACTTGTTCACTCTTCAATATTACCGGTTCTCTTTCAGCATATTACCAGTTCTCTCTTGAGAATATTGTCGGTTCATTCTTTTAGCATATTGACATCAATGACAAAACAATATCATCATGTCAACATATTCTGCACATATGCCAACAAACTTCCCTTTTGTAATTAAGCAGTGAGCTTTAGGCAGTTGGCCTTCCTGCATGTGCAGGACCCTATTGTAAGTAATATTCATTTATTGGCCAGTGAGTGAATATTTTGGGTCACAAATCCCACCGAGGTTTTTCCCACACCGAGTTTCCTCGTTAAAAATATTGTGTTATGGTGTGCTTTCCATGTTGTGGTTATTGATCTTATTTACTACATTATTTTTGGTTTACCGGTACACTGTTTTGGAATGCAATTTGTTTAATAAGATTAGAAAATCTGTTAACCGATAAGATACTGATTCACCCCCCCCCCCCCCTCTCAGTATCTTTGGGAATCCTAACAATTGGTATCAAATCTTGGTCCTCTATTTTCAAAAGCCTAACATCTTGAGGAAGATTCTGACACCAGTACAAATGGAAAACCTGAGAAAGCAATTGGAAACAACTCTTGCAGATTATGATGCAGAAAAGTTGAAAAATATGAAACTTGAAGATGATCTGAAGGCTGCACAGGAAATCATTCAAGGACTTCAAGAAAATCTCACTATTGCTAGGAACAAAAGAAGAGAACTTCATGAGAAGATACAGAGTGATGATGATGAAAAAGAAACTCTTAATGATCTTGTAAGCAAGATGAAGCAAGAAAACATTACCTTGAGGAATGAGATGCAAGATATGACAATGAGGTTTTGAAAAGACATTGAAGACTAAAAGAAGAATGAAGATGACTTGACTAGGAGAATCAATGATGCTGGAAATGAAAATCTAAGACTCGGTCATGAAAATGATATGTTGAAGACAGATATAATTCACTTGGAGCATGATAAAACTGAACTCATGAGACAGAAAGATTTCTTAGAAAATGAGTTGGCTACTGCAAATCAACACAAGGAGAAATTCAAGAAAAGCTCAGAAGAACTTGATGACATGCTGAAAAATCAGAAACCTAATGGAGATACTAATGGTCTTGGCTTTGAAGTTGGTGAAATCTCTGGTACTACATACAATCATGATCACGACAAACCGGTAAGACAACCTAATGCCTACAAATTTAATGGAAAATGTTTTAACTGTAACAAGTATGGTCATAGAGAAAATCAGTGTAGATCTAGAAACTATCAGAACACCAATGCACCCATCGGTCAATGTTCTAAATGCAACAAAATTGGTCATAATTCAGAAAACTGCAGAATGAATGTAAGATGTTATGTTTGTGGAAGATTTGGACACTTATCTAATCAATGCAGAACACATACCGACATAGAATATGGAAAAGCTATTCAAAAAAATAATGTGACTTGTTATGCTTGTAACAAGATTGGACATATTGCAAAATTTTATAGAAGTAAGGCATCACCGGGAAATAACAAAGGACCGATTTGAAAGATAAAGAGAAGGTTGAAGATGTAAAGCAAGAATTTTCAAAACAATGGATTAGAAAGTCAGATCAGAATGTCAATGAAGCTATTCCTTCACCGGTAGAAAAGAGTATCACTCCACCGGCAGGAGATTCTTCATCTAACTGAAAAGAAATCCTTTGGGGGTATGGCAAAAAATTGAAAAACATGCTAGTTTACCCTCGGTTGATGGTGAGAAGTTGAATATCTTCTTTACCGGCAAGATATGTTAAGTTTCACTTAACCGACAGGCATTTAATGTGGTAGTTGAAGGAAATGACATTATAAAGCAAGTGTTTTTCACTCTTTTTCACTCACCGAGCATTCAAATTTCCTTAGAGCGCGAAAAACCTGAGTGAAGGCATCCACAGCGAGAAGCAAATCATTCAAGCATTCAAACCTAAAGGCAGATTAACGTATTTATACAATGTCTTCCTCCTCTGTACCTAACTTCATTGCAAACCCTATAGTAATTGAAGTGATTAAATGTCCTAGGCCCGTATTTAAAATCATTCCCAAAGTAGTGAAGAAGGATGATACCCTATGATCATTTTCTAAAATACCCAAAGGAGTTGCTTATGCTGAGGATCCTAAAATTTACATGCATTGTCATATTGAAGAACTAGGTGCTGATGAGATTATGAACATGTATAGGACAATAATATGTGATGAAAATGGTAATGTAAAACTGGAACACAAGATAATTGAAACCCTAGGTTTTGTGGAGATACTTAGCATTCTTGATTTTCCCAAAGAGGTTAAAAGGATTGTATTGAGAAGAGTTCATGGGGAGTTCTTTTAGCTAGATTCCATTCATAAGATAACAAAAGAAGCAGTTAGGGCAGTGGCAGGCTTACCTTCCACCAGTAGCAGGCCTGATAAGACTAAAAAGGTTCCAAATGACACTATAATGACCCTAACCAGTGCAACCTATGACAAGAAATCCCTAAGAGTCAATGATGTAAAGGATATCAATGTAAGATTCATTAGCATGATTCTTGGATACAAAGCTACGCATGCCAACAGATTAAACTCTATTTCTAGTTTATGTATCAAGAGTGCTTATGACTTAGTAAACAATAATGCAAAGATTGACATATTTGAATGGTTAAAAGATGAGCTAATAGACAATCTGAAGAAACTTAAGGGTGACAAGAAAGGCACATTTAGATTTGGCAACTTACTTGTATGTCTATTGTTGTATATCACCAAGGAAGTTCTCGTTATTGGTAGAAAGGATTTTGGATTTGACATACTGGTAGGAAAACAAATTTTGGATATTCTTAATAAAATGGGAGATGACAGGGAGAAGAACATAATTGAACACCTTCAAGCACTAAAGGCTAGAATGAAAATTAGGGAAAGACTATCTCAATCCATAGTTGATAAATATCAAAAAGAGATATGTTTTATTATAAAGAAGGATGAAATCTGGATGGAGGCAGTGATTCCAAGGACAGTTTGGGTTACAAAGATGGGTTATGAGGCAGATGAAAACATAATGAAACTTATGAAAAAGCTCTTCTAGAAGCTCCTAAAGAACCAACAGAAGAAGTATTTGGAAATGTAGAAACCATTGAAAGCGAAGTTCAATCACAAAAAGGAATAAAGAAAACAATCAATTAGAAAGGCAACTAGACTGGCAAAAGAAATCAAGGAAAATATATTGAATAAAACTGGTATTAAGGAAAGTGAATTGGAAGGACTACAAATGGAAACACATCTTTCACCAGTTGGTACCTCCTCTGACTGTGAAATACCGACTGAATTCAAAAGGGTAGTAAGAAAAAGAAAACCCTCACCGTTACCCTCACCTGCTCCTAAGAGAACAAGACAGAAACAACAGGCAATAAGGCCTCTAGCAAGGAAAATAACACCTATGAAGAAAAAGGAAAAACAAGTTATCTCCCCACTTGACAACCTTTTGAATGAAATAATTGAAGATGGTAACTTGTCAAATGTCAACAAGTTGTATAACACCTTCATTAATGAAGAAAAGGAAAGCATAGAAAATAGTGTTATTCTACACTTAGATATTTATAATAAATTTTTGATAGAAGTTGTAGATGATCTACCTAGTGACTTGTACAGAAGGTTAGATGCAAAAAGGTTAGCAATTGTGGAACTGGATAAGAAGATAAAGATAGAGAAACTACTTGCAATTCACCCAGTAAAATCAGCAGAAGAAATTGATGAACTGATAAGTGAAGCAAATAGGACTGGATTTTCCACCGGTCACCAGCATGTAGCATTAATGGCTAGCAGAGTAAATGAGATCATTGAATAGACAACAGACAAATGGGAAATCTTCTTTGTTGAGAAGGAAAAGCAATAAGAGCTTAAACGACCAAAGACTTTCAAAGTCTATCAAAAGGAAAAGGATAAAGGTAAAGGCAAGGTAGTTGGTCCTCCAAGCATAAAGGTAATAGATAACTTGCCCCCACCTTCTTTTGATACTCCACCGGTTGTAAATATTGATACACCACCGGTGACAGATAACGTTGAGAGTATGGAGACAACACATGAAGACACCAATCTTGATTTAGAGGTGTTGTATACCATGAATATTGACACATGAGAGGTTAACATTGTGGTTGATAAGGAAACAACTAAGAAGAGAGATGTGGCAACTGAGCCACCGGCAGAAAACATTACAGTTGAGACAAATGTTGAGGATATAGTTGGAAATATTGAGATTGGGATTGAAACACATACTGAACAATCAATTGATCCCCTAGATACTGGAAAGACAGATACCACTGATGTACACACTGAAAAACCTACTAAGCAACTGGCTACTAATAAATCTGTTGAGATACCGACAATAGACAGTTCAGAGGTACATACAAAAAAATTGGTAGTTAACATTGAGACACAATCAGAGAAACTGGCAATGGAAAGCATAGAGAAACCGATAGAGGTACTTTCAGGGAAATATGAAGAAGAAAAGGTTCAGATAGAGACAGTGCCACCGGCAACTGCTGAGAAACCCAAACCTTTGCTAGTAGAAATGCAGACTCAAACTAACCTACCAGAGGTCAACATAAGCAAAGAGGTTACTCACACCGGCAAGTTGCAGATCGTTAAGGTAGTTGGACAATCATCTGGTTCCTCCTTAATAGAATTCAGACCAACAAATGTAACAAAGGTATTATTCAATCAAGAAAATCACAGAGTGTAATTCACATGCATATAAGGCTATTGGTGACACAATTCCCTTATTTAAATTGATTGCACCCAAGTGCAATGTAGAAAATAAAGATTCTTTGAGTCAACTAGACGCATTGTTTAAGTACATAACTGACAACCTACTAGCAATTGATCAGATTAATAAGGAGACATTCAGTGAGAAAATGAACAAGGAAAAAGAAAAATTCTTTGAAGAGACAATAAATAAGTGCACGGAACATATTGACACCCTTCTACCTGCACTAAACAAAACTTTAATGAAATTTAAGGAGTTGTACAGAGACACCTGCAAGACTGATCTTCTGACAGTGGATATTGACAAGGAAATCAGCATAGCAAAAAAGGAAATAAATGATATAGCTGACAATCTCATTGGTTCATCAGAACCCATATCACTTATAGAGAAAGAGATAGCAGGTTTTGAGGAGAAACTTGAGAAATTGGAAAAGGAGAAGGAAAGAATAAAATAAAAGGCTAAGGAACTCAAATGCAGACTTGGTCTGAAACTAGACATCCTCGTCTCTTTGAGAAAAAGAGACTTCTAAGGCACTTGTTCCTGGACTTAAGACACTAGAAGAGAAAATGCACATACTCATCAGTACCATCCAAAGGATAGAAGCAGCATTGAAGGATAGTGAGAGGTTCACTAACAACTTGAATTTTGCATTAGTGGATCTATATCAGATTGTATTTCACTGGTTACAGGGATCCTGAAAAGAACTACACTCAATTGACATTAATTGACAGCCAAATTTGTCATTGATGCTAAAGGGGGAGTAGTAGAATGAGAAAAATGATTAGCAGAAGAGATCATCTACTCAGGGGGAGCACACAGTTTTGATAAGACAGTTTTGGAAGATTTTTTTTTGGGACAACACATTTTTGGATACAATTTTGACTCTTTCTCATGAGTGTTGCCATCAATGTCAAAGGGGGAGATTGTTGGCAAATGCACAATCCAATGAGAAATTGTAGGTGATTGAAGGTATTGTCATTGATGGCAACCTTACAATCCTATGGCACCGGCACAGGCACAGACACCGACACCGGCAAATAGTTTACCGGCAGCAGCAAAGATGAATACCAGCACCCTGGCCGACAGGATTTTGGTTATTATATTTTGTATTTAATTGTAAAATCTTTTTGTAAGCTGACAAGGCGAATTGTAATAGGACTCATATAAGTATGAGATCTTGTAAATCATTTGTGAAAGTAAGTGGATTGTAATAGGCAGATGCGAACATGTGAATATTAAGGAAGATTTTGGAATAAGGTTTATGGAAGTTGTATGAGCTTAAACCGGTACTGAACCTGGCATAGCAGATGTTGAACTGAAGCAGTACATGATATTGGATTTGCATAATCATTTTGTAATTCAGTGAGACTTCCCTTTTGTAATTAAGCAGTGAGCTTTAGGCAGTTGGCCTTGCTGCATGTGCAGGCCCCTATTGTAAGTAATATTCATTTATTGGCCAGTGAGTGAATATTGTGGGTCACAAATCCCACCGAGGTTTTTCCCTCACCAGGTTTCCTCGTTAAAAATATTGTGTTATGGTGTGATTTCCATGTTGTGGCTATTGATCTTATTTACTGCATTATTTCTGATTTACCGGTACACTGTCTTGGAATGCAATTTGTTTAATAAGATTAGAAAATTTGTTAACCGGCAAGATATTGATTCACCCCCCCCCTCTCAGTATCTTTGGAAATCCTAACAACACTAACGTTTGAACTTGCTTCTTTTGTTGTTGTGTTTCCATCAGTATTCTAATCCTTTTTGCAGAGAATCACAAGGCATGACCCTCTTGCTAGAATAAAGTAAAGCATAGGGAGGATTCAAAGAGGGCTAAGAAACATCATCTAGCTTCCAAATAAATATTCATACTGAAACTTAAATCTAAGGAAAGAGCTATGGCAGCACAATGAGAAAACCATAATTTCCCTCCCATGGCCTCTGAAACTAAGCAAAGAATAAATACTACTCAGGTGAATCACAGAGAAAAGAATAATAGCACCTTCATATATTTAAAATTATATATATATTATAACCCGAATAATTAACTGTCAAGGAAAGCAAATAAAATAACAAACTATGGTAATACAAAGGGGGAGGCAAGGAGTTACCCCCACGGCTGTGAGCAAGCCCCTATAGTCATGGGAGCTTCCACAGCTGAAGCCCCATGGTTGTGGGGAGGCTTACCCACAGTCATGAGGAGCCCCCATGGCTGTGGGGATAGTCCCCCCCACAGTCGTGGGTGTTACCCACTTCTATGGGTAACTCCCACAACCGAAAACCAATATAGCCAAAGAGAAACAAATAAAAACTAGAGCATGGGGAATAATATTGTTAATTAGAAAAATAATATGAAAACAGAGATGACAGATAAGGAAATACACAGAGTACTATTTTTTTCCAAGCTTCTTCAATAACTCAAAAAAAACATACAAGAACTGATTCACAGATAATCATTAAATAAAATTCCCAACTAATTTTTTTTTTTAAACCCAACTTCAACACATAGGGAAATCAAAATCATTGCTCAAATAAATCATCTTTCTTAACACCCTCATTTCAATTTTATGGAACCCATTATTCCCAATTTCACAAATTAAGATCAGAAAACACCCATTAATTCCAAAAAATTATAGGAAAACAAAACCAGAACAAAAGCCCTACCTCACACGCTTTCCAAGAAGAGATTATGAAGGCACAGAGGCAAGAATCCATAGAAGTTCCATGATTTCAATCCAATGAGCCCAGCAACCCAAAACAATTGTAGAAACAATCCCCCAAACTTTAACAAATTTCACCCACAATTAACATCCATTCCCAAATTCCCAAGCTAATACCAGACAAATTTTCATTACAATTTTTTTTCCCCAAAACTCCAGAAGATTTCTCATGGAAGATTTTCCTCCACAATCCCAAAAAAAAATCCTCTCTCCCAGCATGCAAGCATCCAAATCAATAAATCATTAATTTCTTTTTCCATAACTCCCGACATGCATATTGATGAATATTTGCCCACAAAGAAATTTATTTATTATTATAATTACACTTATAAGAGAGTTGGGGGGGGTAAATTTATTTATTTATTTATCTTTTTAATAAAATCAGCATTGTTAAATGAGAGTCACATAAACAATTAAAATATATATGTATTTTGAATCATAATTTCTTGAGGACAAATTCTAGTTTAATTAATTAATTTAATTTAAAACATGCACTATAACCACTAAAATAAACAAACAAAGATATAAAGTTCTATTTAATATAGAATTAATTCTTCGTGAAACTAATTAATTTAATTTACTCTTGTTCTATTTTCACTTAATTAACTTAAGAAAATAATCAAAAGTATTAAAATGTCATTTAATTGCAAGATTAATTTTACACTAACTAACTCAGAGAAACAACTACGGTCTTCATCACAACACATGGGTAAAATGGACAACACAAGGCTAACCAGGAACTCAAGGTTATCTGACACAAAAGGGGTAATTTCTAGGGTACGGCTGATATCTTCAGTTCCACTTTACCATTGGGTTGATGAGCACGCTCAAACCTGAAGATTCAAGTGGAGTCGATGCTCTGTACCTATAGCTGCATAAGCAAACTTCAAACATGTGCATACAACATATAACATCACATTATGAAAAGGGAATGGAAGCAACGTAGCTTTCCCATAAAGAGCAATGTGGGACTTTTCCCCTTCACCCCAAACACATCAGAAATAATAAGAAAAGTAAGATCAAAACAGATATACATCAAAGAGCATCAAGATCAAATTCTAACATTACATAAATAATCCATCTATAATCATCTAACACTTAGAGCATAGATACATCAAATAACATCACACGCTCAAAACATCATTATTCTAGCATTCCATATAACATAAGGTATCAAAGTCACATAGAAATCTAGGATTCATAGACTACATCACATCAAAACCAAAATCGACCAACACCAAGGGGTCAAAACCACACATGGAAATCTCATAAATCTAAAGTCAAACAAGCCAAAAGAGAGGGGCACTACATCCTCCCCCCTAGAATCAAACTTACTCCTGGAAGCCTACAAAAAGATATGGATAAAGCTCATGCATACGAGGAGCCTCCTCCCAAGTAGTAGAAGTCTCATCATTAGGATCCCACTAGACCCTGACCTGCTCAATTTCTCTACCTTTGACAACCCAATGCCTATGCTCCAGAACGCCCATGGGATCGAGAGCGAGCTACCCATCCTCGACCTATAGATCAGTCCAATCAACAATGTGAGAAATATCAGGATGGTACTGACGAAGAACTAAAATATGAAAAACATCATGAATGCATGAGAGACTAGACTGCAGAGAAAGTCGATAGGCAACTGGACCAATTTGTTGGCAATTGACACTCAATTGGTTGGTTTCACTATGTTGTCATTGATGGCAACATGGTATCTTGTTTCGGGTTCATGTTTTGGTTCAGTTGTGTACCGGTACTGACACCGACACTGACAAGATGTATGGATTTCTTTGGTTACTGGCAATGTAGGCCAACATGGTTTAGAATTAGGTTATCGGTATTGGAGGCCAGCATCTCTTGGATCTGGCATCGACAATTTTTTTTAATATTCATGTATTTATGTTATCTAGTCGACGTGTATATTGATATTGTAATTATCTTTGTAAGTCGGCATAAGGTGTGATAAAATATAAAGGGTATATAGGTTAGTTGGATTAGATCATTTTAGCGTGTGATATCATGTGAATATGTATTAGGAAGGAAATAGTGAAGGAGATGTGAAAAATATGAGAGAGATTGTGTATGTGAGGATATTTATGTAAGGGGTATTCTGGTAAAGGGTTTAGGGTTTCAGACCGGAATAGACAGAGCTTAAACGGGACTGTATTCTAGCATAGAATATATTATCTTAGCAGTCCATTCATTTCTTCGGATTGTAGTCTAGATTTATATGTGGTTAGTGAGGCTCCTTTTGTGATTGAGAAGTGTGCTCTAGGTTGTAAGCCTTCATGCAAGTGCAGGCCCCTCTATTTTGTAATATCTCTTCATATAGTCAGTGGATTGATATTGTGGGTCACAAATCCCACCGTAGTTTTTCCTCTTTGAGGTTTTCCACATATAATTTTGTGTTATAGTATTCATTTATGTGATCGGCTTATTGGTTTCTTTACTTCTTTCGATTCTATATGTACAGGTATATCGGTTGGTGTATGCATGTTTTAATAAGGTTAAAATTGATCATTTTGGTAGAACACTGATTAACCCTCCCCCCCGTGTTCTTGGATTCCAACACAATCCTCTCTAAAATCTCAAACGGACCCACAAAGTGCGGTGCTAGCTTAGAGCCCTTTCCGTAACGGATTGGACTCTTTCAGGGTCGCACATGCAGGAATACTCGATCCCCAATAAAAAACTAACAATCCACTGTATGCAAATCAGCATGCTTATTCTACTGATCTTGTGTTGCTACTAAATGCTCTCTAGTCCTCTCCACCTATCGCTCCATATCCTTAAGAATATCCACACTCAGATGCACCCTGTCCTCTAATCGGTTCCAACTCAAAGGAGTCTAGCAAGGATGACCATATAATACCTAAAAAGGAGCCATACCAATGGAACTATGATACCCATTATTATAAGATAATTCCACCAAGTATAGGTACTCCTCCCAACGAGTTTGTTGGTCCATAACATTCATGTGAAGCATATCCTCCAACACCTGGTTGACCCTCTCAGTCTGTCTGTCTGTCTCAGGATGATAGGCTGAACTAAAATTCAACTAATTACCTAGTGCCTACTGAAGAGACTTCCATAGAGCCGACATGAACACAGGATCTCTATCAGAAATGATCTTTTGAGGAATGCCACGAAGTCTGACAATGTCCTCCATGAAAATTCTAGCTACTATTACTACATTATAAGAAGATCGGACAGGTGAGAAGTGTGCAACTTTTGTCAACATGTCCATGGTGACCATGATGGCATCATGACAATGCGGGGTCTTAGGTAATCCCATAATGAAATTCATAGAAACAATGTCTCGTTTCCATACTTGAACAAGATGTTGCTGCAAATGTCCTGTCGGATGATGATGCTCTACCTTCACTATTTGGCATTCTAAGCACCGAGCTGTGAAATCTACTATATCCCTCTTCATACCCAGCCAAAAATATAAGTGTCAAAGATCCGCATGCATTTTCTTGACACCAAGATGAGCAGAATATGTTGCCCGATGTGCCTCAAAAAGTATCAAAATGCAAAGATCCTCAGAAGAAGGTACATAGGTACATCCCAAATGTCGCAAATGACCATCGGGATCGAGGTAATAACCTACAAATCTCCCTTCCAAAGTTATACTAGATTCCATGGCAGAAGAAACTTCCTGATACCAGGTGTCCGCAGGGAGTGTTGCGACAATACGACCTCTCAAATCCACCTCTAGAGTCACTGTTAAAATCTCATGCCATCATCGACTAAGAGCATCTGCAACCACATTCTCCTTTCCCTAGATATACTTAACCTCAAAGTCATACTCACATAGGAATTCCATCCATCTCCTTTGTCTAGCATTAAGGTTCGACTGCGTAAATATGTACTACAAACCGAGATGATATGTATGCAACTCGAACCAATTCCCTAAGAGAAAATGCCTCCAATGAACCAAAGCATGCACTATAGTTGCCAGCTCTAGATCATGAGTAGGGTAGTTAATCTCATGGTTCTTAAGTTTGTGGGACTCATAATAAATCACTCTCCCACCTGTATCAACACCGCACCTAACCCTTCCAAGGATGCATCGGTGTAGACCAAGAAGTCACTAGATGGATTGAGAACTTCCAAAATAGGCACACTAGTCAACTTCTCTTTAAGAATCAGAAAGGCTTCCTAACACTTCTATTACCATACAAACTTCTTCCCTTTCCTCTGTAGGGAAGTGATGGGATGAGCAATTCTAGAGAACCCCTGAACAAATCTCCAATAGTAACTTGCCAAACCCATAAAACTGTGAACCTCTAATATGTTCATAGGTGTAGGCCACTCTAGAATAGTTTGGATCTTTGAGGGATCTACTGCAATACCCTCTCCTGAAATGACATGCCCAAGGTATTTCATCTCAGACTTGAAGAATTCACATTTATCCATATTTGCATACAACCGGTTCTCCCTCAGACATAGCAATACCTATCTTGGATGCTCCTTATGCTCCTCCATGGTTTTGGAATAAATCAATATGTCATCAAGAAACACGATGATGAATCTATCTAGATATGTCCTAAATATGTCATTCATAAGGCTCATGAAAATAGATGGTGCATTAGTCAACCCGAAAGGCACAATGGTGTACTCATAATGGTAGTAGCAAGTGTGGAAATTTGTCTTATGAATATCTTCCTCCATGATCCTCAACTGGTGGTACCCTGACTAAATATCAATCTTAGAAAACACCTTTGCCCCCTTTATCTGATCAAATAAGTCATCAATCCTCGGCAATGGGTAACAATTCTTCACTGACAATTTGTTTAGCTGTCAATAATCAAAGCATAAGCGGAGAGACCCATCCTTCTTTGTCACAAATATAATAGGTGCTCCCCAAGGAGAGACACTAGGTCGAATAAATCCTTTCGCCAATAGGTCCTCCAACTATATCTGAATCTCTTCAAGATCCTGAGTTGTCATCCGATATGGATTGTGTGAGATAGGTTCAGCTCTGGGCACTAAATAAATTCTTAAATCAATGTCCCTCTTAGGAGGCATACCTGGTATCTCACTTGGAAAGACATCTGCAAATTCTCTTAGCAAGGGATGACCATCGAGTGATGTCTCCTGACTCTCGTCCATCTCCAATTCATTCATTGACAGCAAATAACCAACATCCCTAACGCATACATTGCTTGAGTTGCATTGCTGAAATAATGTGTAGAGAAACAGGTCTCTGAATGCCAACCACTTCCACCAAGTTTCTAGAATGGTCCAAACACTTCACTATTTTATTCCGGCAATATATGACTCCCTGATTGGCTAACAACCAATCCATGCTGAAAAAAATATCATAGGAACCCAAAGGAATGATACGCAGGTTCTTAGAGGTATGAAGTCTACCAATTTGTAATTCACATCCACGAACCAAGGTTTCTACTATGACATTAACCCCAAAGGCTCTCTACTTTCCACCTAACACCTTGCTCTAATATTGCTAGTCCATATCGCTTAACAAGAGAAGATGATATAAAAGAATTCGTTGCTTCAGAATCAAACAAAATAGATACAGAATTACCATCCAACACACCTGATGTATCCATAACAATGCTCTGATGTTCTACCCAATGGCTATCCATCACTGCGTGAATCCTATAGCTCCTACTAGCATCTCCAACTATAGGCTCTAAAGTAGTTGGTCTGTAACTGGATCCATGAGTACCCTTCTAAGGGCAATACCTAGCAATGTGCCCTTGTTATCCACAAGAAAAATCTCGTACCCCGATCATTACCACCGCCTCCTCCAGAAGGTGTGCTCAACTGCTAATGACCACCTCTGCTAGCTTTTGCTTAAGTACTATGAGAAGGTTGTTCATTGCGATCACGTTTGTTCCTCTTCCAATTCTTGTTCTTTCCTAACTGAGCACCCTCATTCTGCTGATAAAAGGAATTCTTACACTTCGACTATTGCTATTGTTGACCATAGAAAGATCTTGCACCCTGAGTCTATGCTTCTCTATAACCCTATCCACCAATACATATATTACCAGTCTACCCTCATGAGTGAGTCCCATGAGCCCTAGCAAGTTTCTCCTCAACCAACAGGGCTTTCTCTACAGCATCCTCCATGGTCTTAGGTTTGAGAACCCACACATCTCCACTGATCTGATCGTTAAGACCCCTGATAAAATGTTGCACTAACATGGTCTCATCATCTCCAATCTCAGCATATCTCTTGAGCTCATAAAAATGATGCTCATACTGCTCAAATGACATGGATAACTGATGCAAGTCATGGAACTCATCTGCTTTATGCTGCCTCCAATGATCTGAAAGGAATCATGTCTGAAAATGTTCCACAAACAACTTCTAAGAGATAGTATTGATGTCTAAGCAAATCTTCCATTCTTCAAACTTCCACCATGTGTATGTGAAACCCCTCAGATGCATGATCACACATCTAGCCTTAGTATTAGTGCTAAAGGGATGCATAGCGAAACATTGGTCCAATTCAATCAACCAGTTCTGATAAAATGAAATTTAGGAGGTTGAGTCCTCATCAATTCTCTCATGAATGCAGCCTCCCTTTATAACATATCATTAACCAACCTCACTTGTTACCTTCATGAGCCCCATTCTCCTGGTAGGGACCCAAATGGTCAAGGAGTTGCTCCAGCAATACTTGCAACTAATTTCCTATTGATGCAGACTACTCACATTCTTGATTACTAGAATCCCCTTGGGAAATCTATGTGGGGGTATTAAGCTACCCCTTTTCCATGTCCCCTACCTCGGCCTCTACCACAGCGTCTTCCACCTGCTCTCGGCATCCTTCTAGACAACACAACAACACATAAGAGACAAGCTTAGGAATAGAATTAAAATTGTACGCAAAAGACTAACATTAAACAACAAAGCAAACCCAAGTACACCCAGAGAATCCTAGTGTTTGAACATGGGCTCTGATACCAAGTGTAACGGCCCCGCTATGGGGCCTAGAGGACAAAACAATAATAAGCAATAAAAATGTGAAATATTTTTTTTATATTAAGAATAAATAAACCATACATTAACAATGCTACAAGAGGATACAAGATAAGATGCAAGGAACATATAAATCATATAAGTTTCCTCAAGGCCTCACAATGATAAAACTCAAATATCATAATCAAATGAAAATGAAGGAATGAGAACTATTTCAAATAATATTGCAATGTTCTGCTCAAGGAGCATGATTCAAATTATATAGCCATGAATATACAACTAATCATAAATTACATTACAAGGTATCCTTATGAATACAATCTTCTAGTACAAAGATGTCAAAATCTTAATAACTGGAGCGCAAGGTGGGTCTTCAATCTTCTTCCTGAACCATCTCAATCATGATGCAACTTGTACCAAAACCCAATGGGTGTGAGTATAACTCCACCCAACCATGTGGTACCTACAATTCCACCCCCCATGATACGAGGTATAAGTCAGACCCCAGAGACAAAAGGAGGGTGCAAAGAGAATAAGGCCAAATTGAGGCTCACAAGAATGCATTCACATATAGTCACAAACAAGGACAAGAACTCACAAGAATAGCAAGTAGGTTCCATAGGCCCTAACAAACACATAGAATCAATCAAGAACCACTAGGTAAGCAACTCGGAAGAGTATCATCACTAGGTTGTCATGAGTTACCTTGGTAGGTCTTCACTAGGTCCCAGCCCCCATCCTGGGTTACCCTGGTAACCTTTCCCGACCCCCATACAACCCTAGTGGACCACACCAAAATTTCATGGAGACAAGATTGGTGGATGCCATTCCAGGCCTTGTCATCTTACCCCGAACCTAAACAAGCATATGGGAGTAAGAGAGGCATCCAATAAAATTATCTTATTTAGTGTGAAATAACTACCCAACCCCAAATTCATTAAGTTTTGTTATCACTTGTTTACCAGCTTTCATTGAGTTACCCTGGTGACCACTTTAGGTCCCGACCTCCAATGAAAACCACTCTCCCATGAATGCACCTAGGAAAAAAAACTAAATCAAAGTCCAACCAGGAAACTCAAGATGATAAGCACTAAAACACCATAGCAAGGCATGACCCTCTAGGTAGAATAAAGTAAAGCATAGGGAGGATTCAGAGAGGGATAGGAAACATCATCTAGCTTCCAAATAAATATTCATACTAAAACTTAAATCTAAGAAAAGAGATATGGTAGCACAATGAGAAAACCATAATTTCCCTCCCATGGCCTCTGGAACTAAACATATAATTATTGAACTAAAAATAACACCCAAAAGAAAAAAAAGATTCAATTTCAAGGTCAAGGTCTCAAATTGCCAAAATTTAGAGGGATTATACAAAAAAATCAAAAGGACATAATAGAAACAAATGACATCATTACTCCATCATAGAGGGTAAAAAGAAAATAAGATTTTCTTTGAGCCATTCATTACAAGATTTTAAACTTACAACATCATTAATTTCCCAATTACTCAACAATTCTCAAATAGGTACATCTAAAAATACCATTTAAACCCAATAACTAATATTTGAATGTTTCTTCTATCTCGAATAAGTTCATTACACAATCTAATTGAGTATTTAATCCAATGAGAAATTCCCCTTTCATAAAACAAACAATACATTTTAAAAAAATATTATTAAATATACTTGTATGTGTGTGTGTGTGTGTGTGTGTATATGCCACCAAAACTTAGATATGAAAAAAGAATAAATACTACTCTGGTGAATCACAAAGAAAAGAATAACTTCACCTTCATATATTTAAAATCATATATATATATATATATATATATATATATATATATATATATATATATATATATATATATATATATATATATATATATATATATATATGATTTTATAACCCGAATAATTAACTATCAAGGAAAGCAAATAAAATAACAAACTACGGTAATACAAAGGGGAGAGGGCATGGAGTTGCCCCCATGGCTGTGAGGAAGCCCCCACGGCTGTGAGGAAGCCCCCACAGTCATGGGAGATCCCACAGTTGTGGGAAGGCTTTCCCATAATCCTGGGAAGCCCCACGGCTATGGGGAGCCCCCACAGCTGTGGGGATAGTCCCCCCCATAGTCGTGGGTGCTACCCATGGCTATGGGTAACTCCCACAACCAAAAACCAATACAATGACAGAGAAACAACTAAAAACCAGAGCATGTGGAATAATATTATTAATCAGAAAAATAATTCTATTTCTATACGGAGAAAAATTTAGATAAACATGATTATATATATACACGAAAACAGTAGTATATTTCAAAAATTAAACTCACAGAGATAACAGATAAAGAAATACACATAGTAATATTTTTTTCCAAGATTCTTCAATAACCCAAAAAAACATATAAGAACTGATTCACAGATAATCATAAATACAATTCCCAAATAATTTTAATTTTTTAAAAAACCTAACTTCAACACAAAGGGAAATCAAAACTATTTCTCAAATAAATCATTTTTTAACAACCCCCATTTCATTTTTATGGAACCCATTATTCCCGATTTCACAAATTAAGATCAGAAAACACCCACTAATTCCACAACATTAAAGGAAAACAAAACTGGAACAAAATCCCTACCTCACACGCTTTCTAGGAAGAGATTATGAAGGCACAAAGGCAGGAATCCACAGAAGTTCCACAATTTCAATCCAATAAGCCCAGCAACCCAAATTAGCATCCACAATATTCCAACCCAAAACAATTGCAGAAACAATCCCCCAAACTTCAACAAATTTTACCCACAATTAACATCCATTCCCAAATTCCCAAGCTAATACCAGACAAATTTTTATTAGAAGTTTTTCTTTCCCAAAAAATCCAGAAGATTTCTCATGAAAGAGTTTCTGCACAATCCCAAAAAAAATGTCCTCTCTCCCAGCATGCAAGCATCCTCATCAATAAATCATTAATTTATTTTTCCATAACTCTTGACATGCATACAAAGAAATTTATTTATTATTTTCTTTTTATTTATTATTATAATTACATTTATAAGTGTAGCGTCCTAAAATTGTGACACTTGCAATTTCGACCGCATTTGGGTCTTCACGATGGCGACGCAACACTAAACCTGAATGGAGACCCCGAAACTTGCTCACGACACCAAAAACTGCATTTTTCCAGCACCCTGCCTGATCCCTCCTTGCACCCTGCTGTCCCGGGAGGTGGGACCAGAGCGCCCAGCGCCCTGGTCCTTCAGGACTAGGGCGCCCAGTGCCCTGGTCCCCCAGGACCATGGCGCCCAGCGCCCTGGTCCCTGGCCCTATTTTTGGGCCCGGTCTCCTATGGGACTTCGGGTCTTTTTGTTTGCAATTTGGAAAATAACATTTCCTGGTCGGCCTAAGGTCGGGAAAATCAGTCTTTTAACCCTAATTGGCAAGTATATAAACTACTTTTCCTCTCTCATTTTGGGGAGGATGGAAAAAGTTGGAAACGATATTCAAGCATTCAAGCATTCAAGCATTCAAGCATTCCTTCAAGCAATTGATCATTCTAAGTCTCCATTCAAGGCTAAGTGTTGCATTCAAGACAAGGATTCAACCATTGAAGAGGAGATCACATATTACAACATACAACATATGACAACATCTATACCTTCGCATATAAGGATACAAACATCCTTACAACAAGGTATTAGTACTTGTTTTACATTACAGTCATTTACATTTATAGCATTTCTCATTTCTTGGTTAATTCCAAAACCGGGGTTTGACCTAAGGACAAACCCCTAATCCCTAACCCCCCAATCGTCTTCATTTTTCTGTGTGTAGGTTGCAGGTACGCGGCTGTAATTGAAGATCTGGAATCCTTGTGCAGAGACGAACAGATCCACCTTCGTTTCGCGGATTTTTCGGAGGACCGTGTGCACGCCGGGCGCCATCGTCCCATCAACTTTCGCTCAAATTTGCAGAACAGCACTGTCTCGACATTTTACTGCTAATTCCAGGTCCGCAGCTTCATATCATATCCCTATCTCTATTTATAAGTGAATCTTTCCTACTTTACATGCATCCCTAGTTCAATCTTTCTATCTACATTTCTTTACAAAAGGGGGTATCCTTGCTATCACAACCCTTGAAACTCATATAGAATCCAATCTTGCATTGTGTGGGATTGGATCTTGTGGGTTTCAACCCCTCTTTTGAATGTAAAGTCCCTCCTAAGTGAAAACCATCAACCCTAGTGACTCTCCCTTCTCTCTCCTCGGAGTTGGGGAGGGGAGAACGACTAGGGTTCGATTTTTCCGTTTTACATTTTGGTGAACCTAACGTGAACATCCTTTCTGATTATTCATAGTTAGATCTGAAAATTGGATTCCTTGATTACATTTCCATGTTTGATCTTTTGCAAAATTTTAGAGGTTAATTGCAAAAAAACCCTAAATTTTCTTTCTAAGTAATTAAACTTGTGAAATGTTTAATTGTTAATGCTTGTTTCAGATCTGCCCTTCTATTACAAATTATCAATTCATATTTGTGCGTTAATTTTGAAAATTAAGTGGTTAAGTGTCAAAACCCTAATTTTTGAAACCCTCTTGATTCAACCTTTGTCCGACAATTTCACTGGTCAAAACATCTCCAAATCAGCTGTAACTTTGGATTCCGCAATAAAATCACAATATCTTTCATCCCTGAAAATTTGGAAAAAAGTTGCGAGGACCGTGTGCACCCCGAGCGCCATCGTCCCCGACATTTTTTCCGAAATTTCGGGAGCTAGATCTTACTGTATTTTTCTGCTAAAATCCAGAATTTTGGCTGATTTTATCAATTTTAACACCTTCAAAATTACAGTCAAAGTTGGTCTAGCGATTGCTTGGATTGAGGCTTCTAATCATTCAAAAATTGTTGAAATTGAAATTTGTGTCAAAATTGTGTTTCTTACAGTCCTAAATCTGAAAAGTGTGTTATCATTCATTCGAAATTTCAGTGATTTATTCAAATTTTTGCAATTTGTGACTTTTGAAATTAAGTGCTTAATTACAACAACTTTGATTTTCGCTTTCAAAATTGAATTTTGCGTGAAATTGAGTCAACTTTCAAATTTCAAAACTTGCATTGCTTTTGGTATTCCCTCTAAAATCATAAAATTCAAAATTTCAGTTTCCCTCTCTTTTTCAAAATTCAAATTTTGCATTTTTCGACAATCTTGGTAGGGTTCAATTTTGAGATTGCAACTTTAATTTGGCCTATCTACAGATCGTAAAATCACTCAATTTTTTTAGGTTAGCTGTAAAATCATCATAACTTTCATCCCTACAAATTTCGAAAAAAGTTGCGAGGACCGTGTGCACCCCGAGCGCCACGGTCCCGGACATTTTTTCCGAAATTTCGGGAGATTGTCCTGATTGTATTTAACAACTTAAATCTAGAAGATTGGCTGGTTTTACTGAAATTTGCTACCTCTAAAATTCAAAATCTTCTCTCTCTCTTTACTGCATGAGTTTTACAACAATAAGCCCTACTTACACTATTCCCGTTAGACGAAGCCTTAGAATTAAGTCCTTCCAAGGTTTAATTACTGAGGAGATGGAACCTAATTTGAATGGCCTTTTTAATGAGGGCATGGGTAATTCCTATAATCCTCTTAATGATGAAGAAGCTCTCCATGAGGTTTCTGTAGAACAACTTTCAAAATTGGATAACCAATTTGACGATTTTCGACAATGGATGTCTCAAGAATACCCTGATAGTCAAGCTCTTCCTTTAATTGAGGGTCTAAAACGTATGCTTCAAAGTGATAAGAATGGAATTGATATTTTGCGTGGTATTGCACACATTGTGGATTCAAATGTGATGCCTATGAAAAGTTGTGCCGAAACCTTAGGTTATACACAACCTCCTACTCAAGACAATCATTCTATTCCTTTGACGACTCCTATTGCTAGTATACCTACTTTTACATCAAACATAATGACTACTTCAATACAGGACATTCCTCCTATGATCACTAATCATGGGGGCAATCCTTCTTCTTCAATCAACCCTCTTCCTTCATTCAATCCAACTTCTTCATTCATTCCTTCAGTGAGTGTTCCTCTTATATCTCCACAAATGAACATGACGCAAGGGGGCAATTCATTTAACCATTCCATTCCTCCTTGTAGTGTTCCTCCTGTCCAATCATCTCCTATGACTAACTATCATAGTGTCCCACCACCTTACTCTCTACCCTCTTTCAATAACATAACACCTCCATCACAATCTAACACGTCTAATATGAACTCGTCGACTAAAGCGACCATTAACAATCTTGCACAAACTGTCTCTTCTTTACAGCAACAAATTGCCTCTATGAATCAATCTAAGTTTAGTGTGCCCACATTTGATGTTGCGAGCCCACTTTCTCTTGACATTGTTCGAGCTATTCCCCCTAAACATGTTGAAATTCCACATTTGGAGCTTTATAATGGTAAGGGTGATCCTCTAACACATGTTAAGACCTTTCAAACAATATGTACTGATTTTGCTTATGACCAAAGGTTGCTTGCAAAACTGTTTACTAGAACATTAAGAGACAAAGCCCTACAATGGTATTGCTCGTTGCCTTCCTATTCTATTACTTCTTTCGAACAACTTGCAAATACTTTCATTCAACAATTTCAAAACAATATAAGTCCTAAAGTTACTTTGATTGATTTAATGCATTGTAAACAAGGTGTTAAAGAAAAAGTGACTGATTTCATTGGTAGATATAAACATTTGTATGCTCAGATTTCTTTTCCAGTGCCTGACAATGATATTCAAAGAATCTTTATTTCTAATTTACAAAAAGACATTAGAGAAAAACTCTTGTTTTCTGAGTTTACTTCTTTCCAACAGTTGTGCGCAACTCTTCACAATTATCAACTGACTGTGAGTCAAATGGAACAATCACATCCTATGGCTCCGAGTGATAAGGGTGATAGTAGTCAACAACCATTTGGGAAGTTTAAACCGAACAGAGAGTCCATTAAATTCAATGAAAACATCATCAACAACAATGTGAATGCAGCATCAGGTGTGTCTCCTATTTCTAAGTTTTTCAAGAAAGAAAGAAAGTTTACTCCTTTGAATGAATCATTGCATAGTATTATGAAAAAGTTATTGAAACAAAATGTGCTTACTCTTCCTCCTATAAGGCAAATTGATCCTGCAAAGATTACTTCACCCTATTTTGATAACAAATCTTTTTGTCAATTTCATCGTCAACCTGGGCATGATACTGAAAAATGTTTTGCTTTAAAGGGGAAAATTCAAGATTTGATTGATAATAATACTATCTCTGTTTCTGGAGTGAATGATAAAGGCAATACATCTGTAGCTCCTCCTAACCAAAATCTTCAGATTTTTACTGATCCATTGCCTTCTCATACCTCTAATGCGATTGATACTACTGATTCCTCTGTCTCACCTGATGATCTTGTGTCTATGACTCCGAATGTGATTAACTTTGTGGAGCAGCAAAAAATCCGTAAAGAACCTTCCATCACATTTGATTCCAGTGAAACTATCAGGGCACCTGATGGTCCTTTATATATAGTTGCAAAAGTCAAGAATACACCTTGCCGTGGAGTGCTTATTGATCCTTCTTGCATGGTTAATGTCATTACTGAAGAATTTCTTTTTACTTTGCAATTGAATCAAGTAATCTATGACGAAACAAATGTGGTTGTGAAACTATTTGATGCATTTTCTTCTCCTGCAATTGGTTCTATTACATTACCTATCGAGGTCCATAACAAATCCCTTGATGTGGACTTTTCTATTATTCCATCATCCGAACAATTTCGTGTGAAGCTAGGCTATCCTTGGCTATCTTCCATGAAAGCTATTGCTTCTCCTATCCACAAGTGTTTGAAATTTCCCCATAATGGTGAAGTTGTTACTATCAATCATAGTCTCTTTAAACCAGCTGAAAGAATTCCTAGTGTTCCTATTAATTATTTTTGGCGTAAACAATTCCAGTCTCTTCCTCCGCGAAGTGATCATCTTTTCAAATCTTATCAAAAGTGGAAAAAAGATATGATCTTGTCTCTAACTGAACCTAGAACACCCAAACTTGACATTCCTATCATTCTTGAGAAGGAAGTTCTTCCTTTGAAAGATAAAACTAATGTCTTTCCTCAAGAAGATTCCCAACCCATTCCTATGGATGTGACTGTGCCTATATCTAATAAACTTCCTAAAAGTAGACCTATCCCTCCTCGTCATGATGGACTTGGTCTCCTTCCTAAACCAAATATTCCTCCCTTATATGGAGCAGTTCCTCCTCCTTCCTCTTATGGAGAGAAGAGACCTTCCTCTTCTCCTATTATTCAACCTAAGAGACCACAACCTAAACACCCAAGTGATAAGGATGAGAACATTCCTCCTCCTCAATCTTCTCAACTTCCTACTAAGACTAGACGAAATCGTTCTGCACGTGAACGCCGACGAAAGCGTCATCTTAGAGCTCAGGCAGCTGCTTCTCAAACTTCGTAATCCCCAAAAACACCTTCAGCCAGTATTATTCCATTTTCTCCTCAGCCGACGATTGAGCCGAAATCTCCTAAACATAAGATGCATGATGGTCTTGATCCTGTGCGAGTTAAAGACCCTATTTTTATAAATCTTGATGATGATATAGATGAAAATGTTATTCATGATGAAAATGTTACTCCTGTTCATTCTGATAATGAATATGTTGATGTTGATAACCATTTATCTAACGCATTTTCTAAAGCACTTATCCTAGCTCCTAGACAAGAACACCGTGGCTTGGGATATGAACATAGCCCTTGTTTGGATCTTGTGATAGCTCCATCTGCTGCGTTGGATGTTCCTCCTCTAGCGTGTTCCCTACCTTCCTGAAACATTGATCAGCAAGATCGGGGGGTAGATGACGTGCTAGACTAGTTTCATTAGCATAGCAGATTCTCTCCCCCTCTCTTTTGTTACTTCTTCTATGTGTTATTCTCATTCTTCTATTTGTTGTCCTTAGTGTTGTCTACTTGAGGACGATGCAAAGCATTGAGATCTCTCGATCTCTCTCATGTTGACTCAAAAGACACATGTGTTCCCTTCTTCTAGGTGACCTTCCTTGATTGGGGAATGAAGAACAATTATGCATACATACATATGATATACATGAATTATCATACAGCATACTGACCCCGAGGAAAGCGAAGTCACCTTGTGCTTTGTGTTTTGTGTTTATTATCCTTGGGCTTATCTCACACTTGGGGGCTAAATCCTTGTGATAACGTGCTCCTTTCTCATTTCTTATATGTATCACTACCTTAAAGCAATCACCCCCGGTGAGGCATGTGCGATCGCTTTAACGTAGGGGGGCATACATCTCGTTCATATCTTTTCAAGATACTTGAAAATTTCTTGACAAATTTAGCTTTGCCTTGAAATTTTTTGATATCTTTCTTGCATGACTCATAGTGAGGGAACCTTACTACTGACAGTCATGGTTCTCCCTCGTGATCTTCCCTTTTACTTTTTCAATCGAAGTCGTACGATCCTTAGTCCACTGGGGGCTGGGTGTATCTTGCCTCCTTGACGTGGTGAAAGTTTTTCAATATTGTTTCCTTGTACTTTACCGGAAGTATGAGCGTACGCTTATACTCCCGCTAAAGTGGGGGCTAAATGTAGCGTCCTAAAATTGTGACACTTGCAATTTTGACCGCATTTGGGTCTTCACGATGGCGACGCAACACTAAACCTGAATGGAGACCCCGAAACTTGCTCACGACACCAAAAACTGCATTTTTCCAGCACCCTGCCTGATCCCTCCTTGCACCCTGCTGTCCCGGGAGGTGGGACCACCATGGCGCCCAGCGCCCTGGTCCCTGGCCCTATTTTTGGGCCCGGTCTCCTATGGGACTTCGGGTCTTTTTGTTTGCAATTTGGAAAATAACATTTCCTGGTCGGCCTAAGGTCGGGAAAATCAGTCTTTTAACCCTAATTGGCAAGTATATAAACTACTTTTCCTCTCTCATTTTGGGGAGGATGGAAAAAGTTGGAAACGATATTCAAGCATTCAAGCATTCAAGCATTCAAGCATTCCTTCAAGCAATTGATCATTCTAAGTCTCCATTCAAGGCTAAGTGTTGCATTCAAGACAAGGATTCAACCATTGAAGAGGAGATCACATATTACAACATACAACATACGAAAACATCTATACCTTCGCATATAAGGATACAAACATCCTTACAACAAGGTATTAGTACTTGTTTTACATTTACAGCATTTCTCATTTCTTGGTTAATTCCAAAACCAGGGTTTGACCTAAGGGCAAACCCCTAATCCCTAACCCCCCAATCGTCTTCGCTTTTCTGTGTGTAGGTTGCAGGTACGCGGCTGTAATTGAAGATCTGGAATCCTTGTGCAGAGACAAACAGATCCACCTTCGTTTCGCGGATTTTTCGGAGGACCGTGTGCACGCCGGGCGCCATCGTCCCGTCAACTTTCGCTCAAATTTGCAGAACAGCACCGTCTCGACATTTTACTGCTAATTCCAGGTCCGCAGCTTCATATCATATCCCTATCTCTGTTTATAAGTGAATCTTTCCTACTTTGCATGCATCCCTAGTTCAATCTTTCTATCTACATTTCTTTACAAAAGGGGGTATCCTTGCTATCACAACCCTTGAAACTCATATAGAATCCAATCTTGCATTGCATGGGATTGGATCTTGTGGGTTTCAACCCCTCTTTTGAATGTAAAGTCCCTCCTAAGTGAAAACCATCAACCCTAGTGACTCTCCCTTCTCTCTCCTCGGAGTTGGGGAGGGGAGAACGACTAGGGTTCGATTTTTCCGCTTTACAATAAGTTAGCTGGGGGGGTAAAATTTATTTATTTATCTTTTTAATAAAACCAACATTGTTAAATGAGAGTCACATAAACAATTAAAATATATATGTATTTTGAATCATAATTTCTTGAGGACAAATTCCAGTTTAATTCATTTATTTAATTTAAAACATGCACTATAACCACTAAAATAAACAAACAAAGATATAAAGTGCTATTTAATATAAAATTAATTCTTCGTGAAACTAATTAATTTAATTTACTCTTGTTCTATTTTCATTTAATTAACTTAAGAAAATAATCAAAAGTATTAAAATGTCATTTAATTGCAAGATTAATTTTACACTAATTGACTCGGAGAAACAACTATGGTCTTCAACACAAAATAAGGGTAAAACTGACAACACAAAGCTAACCATGAACTTAAGATTACCTAACAGAAAAAGGGGTAATGTCTAGGGTCTGACTGATATCTCTGGTTCCACTTTACCATTGGATTAATGAGCACGCTCAGATCTGAAGATTGCGGTGGAGCCAATGCTCTATACCTATAGTTGCATAAGCAAACATTGAACATGTGCATATAACATATAACATCATATCATGAAAAGGGAATGGAAGCGACATAGCTTGCTCATAAAGAGCAGTGCGGCACTTTTCCCCTTCACCCCAAACACATCAGAGATAATAAGAAAAGTAAGATCAAATCAGATATACATCTAAGAGCATCAAGATCAAATTCTAACATTACATAAATAAGCCATCTATAATCATCTAACACTCAGAGCATAGATACATCAAATAACATCACATGCTCAAAACATCATTATTCTAACATTCCATATAACATAAGGTATCAAAGTCACATAAAAATCTAGGAAACATAGACAACATCACATCAAAACCAAAATCAACCAACACCAAGGGGTTGAAACCACACATAGAAAGCTCATAAATCTAAAGTCAAACAAGCCAAAAGAGTGGGGCACTACATAGTGGTTTTTAACCCTTCTAGGATTTTCCACTCAAATATTTGTGTTATGTGATGTGCATCTATGGTTCTTATGATTACTGGATTGTTATATGTGTTATCATTGTTTATTTTATAAAAGGTTGTGTGTCTTAGTGATAATGGTCTTAAACATTTAATTGTCATTTGTTTAAGTTTTGTTGACCATTGATTCACCCCCTCAGTGCTTTGTAGTATTCTAACAAGTAGTATGAGAGCAGTCAAGTTCATTGTAATAAGTCTAACAGCCTTAGGTTGATCTTGGTATGGAATACTTGTAATCATGGCATAAGAAGGTTCTTCAATTCCAAAATAAACTCTGTTTGATAGCATTGGCTATTCTTTTTGGAAAGTTAGAATGCAAACCTAGTGGTTTCTCTAGGAGTTGATGTGTAGAGCTCAGTTGTCAATGGTTATACTATTCCTCCTACAATACCCACTAATATTGCTAGTAAAAAAGATTATGAAACTTATGTCAAGGCAAAGCATGTTATACTTTGTCATTTGTCTAAAGATGTCTTTGAAAAAGTTATGCACTATAAGTCTTCACAAGAATTATGGGATAAACTAAATAACATCTATTATGGTAATAATAGAGTGAAGTAGGCCAAAAGACAAAATCTAAGAGCAAAGTTTGAAGAGCTAAAAATTATGAGGAAGAGAAGATAGTAGATTACCTTCTTAAGGTTGATGAAACTATCAATGTTATTTGTGGTCTAGGAGAAGAGAAAGGAAAAAGATGTAGTAAAGAAGGTCATTAGATCACTATCATCTAAGTTTGATTCCAAAATATCTGCAATAGAAGAAGAAAAGGATATATAAAAAAAAACTATGGATGACTTATATGGTGCTCTCACAACTTATAAATTGAGAACATGTAAGGTGGAGTCTACCAATAGAGAGGCAACCTTGAAGGATGAGAAAAAAAATAAAGAGATCGAGGGATAACTTTAAGAAAGCACCCCCCGAGAAAAAGTGTAAAACCTTGGTGAATTAGGCATTATTTTGGGGGGAAATTTTCATATTGATGGCAAAAATGTTTTTCGAAGTAGGAAAAAATATTAATTTGTATTGGCGATTTTTTTCTAGGGTACGAAAATTCCATAAAGTTCCATCGAATAATACCTTGTTTTGTGGGGAAAATATATATTGTAGGAGGTGAATGTTTTTTCGTTTAAAGGAACAAATATATAAGTGTATGGGCGAAAATTTTTACTCCAAAGGAAAAATTATTTAAGAAAATTGACGATTTTTATCGACCGTTTGAGAATTATTTAATTTGTTTGGCTAATATTTCGTTATTTACGAAAAAATATATATTTTATTGGTGATTTCATGAATTCATTGTCATTAATAGGTAAGGCACATCACATCACATTGAGTCCGAATGCTGCATGATGTATCAATAAGCGCGACCTCTTTGACACGTCACACGACCCTAAAATCTATCTGATTTTAAATCATTCGATGATTGTAGATCAATGGTTGAAGTTTTATTTCGGTCCAATAGACATGCATTAAATGTCACGGCCAATAATATTGGTCATTTAATATATGTCTTGTCACTAACTACAATCCACTTTGCCCCCACAACTTCCAATATGGTATTTGGTACTAGTTTATTGTTGTTTCCAATTACACACACTAGTGCAATTATGGGAAAGATTTAAAAAAATCTAAAGGAATTAATATGGTTAGAGAAGGAATTATTACAATCAAGAGCTTCAGCTATTTATAGATGATCTCTACTTCTTTCATCTTCAATTAGCCTTTGGTAGATAAATCGTCAGAGCTCGCGGTAGTTAAATTATGCCTTTGGTTTAGGTCTATAGGCTCAAGCTGTATAATTTGGTATTTTGATTTCTCAAGATGGACACTCCTATCCACTTGAGAAGCATTTCTACAGAGAACCAGAGGGCCTTTTTGGGCTCCGTTAGAGGCCCAACCCTCCAATCAGTCTGTAAGGAGGTTGGGATGTTCACTAATGAGGTTGTGAGGATGGTGTTGGGCAAAGAGTTTTTGTGTAATGAAAATAGATACCGTGTTAACACGGACGTTATGTTCTAGTTCTTGGCGTCTCTTCTGGACCTTGGAGGAGACAAGGTGGATATGTTGTTGATGTTAAGGAAGGTGTTTAAAGAAGACTTCCTTGGAGATGATGTTACTATTATAATCTTTGTAGAAGTAGCCTTGGGCGAATGAATTAACCAAGCTTCTCCCCCCCGACCAAATAGCGGCCAGGCAACCGTTTATTTTGAACCTGAATGCGGAGCAGTTGACCCGTCATAGGAAATGGGCGTAGATTGGTAGGGACATTCTCTGGAAATGGTTTCTCCTGGATGACTTTCCAGACTACAGTTGGCTTAAAGAATTCTCACAGCTTATAATGTCTGAAGAATTCTACATAGAGGGAGGGCAAGATTCTTAGGGTAAACCATGAATTTGTCCACTACCTGTGCCCTAGCCCTGACCCCCCAGTAGTTTTTTTTTTTTGGCTATTTCCTCGTAACCTCACTCATTTTGGCTTTAAATATTTTGAGGGACTCCGACATGTAAAAATTGTAAATTTGCGAAACATATATATTAATGATAATTTTGCAACTTCCAGTTCATTTCAGTTTGCCTCTTATGGATATAAAAATGGTTTCTATTTCATTTTATTATTTGTTGTTGCCATCATGCCATGGTAGGATACTTATCATAATCATTATGTTTTGAAATAGCTTAAATAGTTATTAATTTGTGTGGATATAAGATTTAATTTTTGCCATAAAAAAAGTAGGTCTATTCTAATTTCTTCTCTAAAGTTAAAGAACAAACTCAATGTCACTTCTGGGATGCCCTTTTCTAAAAGATATTTGAAGTGCTTGACAAAGAAGTATTTGAAAAAACATAATATCATGGATTGGTTGCAAGTGATAGCATCCAATAGGGATCACAATGTCTTAGCTCATACGTTTTTTTGTCTATGAGCTACATTATTTCAATATTTTGTTAAACAATGGAAATAAATATAATACTATGATCTTTTTTATGTAATGTTCCTTCCTCTATATTTAATATATAAAAAATTGAGTTTGTTTCATTAATTATTTGTGCATTGATTATCATTGATTATAAATATTAAAAAAAAGATGTTTATCTCCCGAAAAACAAGTGAATTAAAAGTCCAACTTACTTGTAATTTTTTCTGCATAATTTCAATATAAAAAAAAAAAGTCCAACTAACTAGGTACATGTACATTGAGCACTGAAAAATATGTGTCATTTAACACCGACACGAAATAAAGGCTATGGCCCATGAGATGATGAAGCATCAGGTGATGTGGCATTTGGGTGGTAGAAATCCTATGTATAATGGAACCCACGGGAACTGACAAAGGATATGTAGTGATATTTCCTTATGGTACACACATCACTGAAAGTGAATGGTTAATATTTAGCATTTAGGCTGCTTTAATGTCAGCTTGTGTGGATTAATTATGCAGTTGAACTAGTACATGCAGAGGAATGATGGCAGAGTTTGTAATTAATATCGACGATCGCTATCATTGGATGTCATAAATTATAATTGAGTGAGTTGTTTAAATCTTGGGTGGATTAGAAGTCTTGGTATCATACTGTCTGCATTTGCAGCATTGTCTTGGGTTTCTTAAGCAGCATGGAAGCCAATTTCTCCTTCCATACTGATAAGAAATTAGTCCTATTTCTTGGATGATTTATGGGCAGGAGGTTGAAAGGTTTGTTCTTGTTTAAGGATGAGTGGATGTATGAGAGTGAGAAAATGCTATTGGGAGAGGAAAATATTCATGTAGGTCATCGCTACAGGACAAACAGGGAGGCACATTCATTGATTGTTGCTTGGGGTTTCCAATTTGAGGATGAGGTGAACAAGGTACAAAAATTCCCTAAGAGTTGTAATTGATTCAAACTACCTATTAAATATGGATAGTGTGTGTACTTGTGTGGTCCCAAAGGTGGGCATTGATCCTGAGGCAAGGGTGGTTGGTTTGGTGGCACCGCTACCACTCATTCGATGGGCTAATGATGATTTGAAGGCAAGATGCAGAGCTCTTGCTTGGCGCGGGTGGAAGGCCTTCAAAATGTTTGCAAGGTTGATGCAGTGTGATGAGGTTTTAACGATCCTTCATGAAGTGGCATGTGCAGAGGTGGGTCGAGAGTTGCGGTCGAGACCCAAGACTACCCAAGCAATGAAGCATCTCTCAGAATTCTATGATGACCCGGAGTACAAGCCATTTCTGGGCTAATCTTGCTATGGCCAGTGGTGTTTGGTATTGTTTGTTTGTATCGTTTTGTTCCATGTCCATTTTCTCCCCAACTTTGTATGTATGAGGGGATGTTTGCTACAAATTCTGGTACGCCGAATTGGAATTCTGGGGTTTTTGCATGTAGTAGGATTTTATTTTTTGTTGGGAATGGTGGTTTTGGCCCGTGGGAGTGTTTTTTGCGGTGGCAAAACTCTGGTGGTTTTACTATACCACCTATACTTGCACATTTGTAATATTTTATTTCCAAGTAATACAATACAAAAATTATCGATAAAAAAAAAATATCATGGAAGTTTTGAAATTACATATTTAAATATTTATTTAATTCATTATAAATTTATATATTTAATTCATTTAATTTATATTTAAATCCTATTGATAATGGGACGGATGACAACTGACAACGAATACTATCGTCCATTGGATGAGCACGGATCAATGGCTTAAGGTGTATTTTGGGCCGAATGTGGGATCTCTAAATTTTTTTGCAAACTTTCACCAGAAACACATGTCATTGAACACTGACAAGAAAGAAAGGTTATGGCCCATGGGATGATGAAGTGTCAGGTGACATGGCGTTTGGGTGGCAAAAATCCTATGTATAATGGGACCTAGAGCAATTGAAAAAGGATACTATCGTCTGTTGGATGAGCACAGATCAACGACGTGAGGTGTATTTTGGGCTGAATGTGGGAACGGTAATTTTTTTTTTGCAAACTTCTAATGAAAGACTTCCATAAACGATAAACATTTAACTAAGTATAGTTAAATTTTAAACTTGTAATTGTATACTTAATTAACTGTAATAAGCTCTATTTCAGGTAGAAGTTGAAAAGGATTAAAAAGTCTTCAAAAGCATTCCCGAAAAGTGACTCGTGTCTGTTGACGTGGCTGAAAAATGGCAAATCTCCTTGGACCCACAACAACTGACAACATATACCATCATCTACTGGATGAGAACAGATCAATGGCTTAGGGTGGATTTTGGCCCGAATGTGGGAAGTAAACACATTTGTGAGAACTTCGCCCGAAATTGAACATTTTACATTTAATGAACTATAATTAAGTCTAAAAAGCTATATTTCGAGCAGAAGTTGAAAAGGATTAAAAAGACTTCAAAAACAGTTTGAAAAAGTGACTCGAGTCTAGTGATGTGACCAAAAAATGGCAAAAGTCCTGGGACCCACGACAACTAACAACAGATACCAGCATCCGTTGGATGAGCATAGATCAATGGCTTAGGGTGGATTTCAGCCCAAATGTGGGAAGTAAACACATTTTTGATAACTTGACCCGGAATTGAACGTTTTACATTTAATTAACTATAATTAAGCTTTATTTCGGGTGGAAGTTGAAAAGGATTAAAAAGACTTCAAAAACAGCCCGAAAAAGTGACTCAAGTCTGATGACATGTCCACTATCCTCAGAATTTAGGTTGAAGAAATGAATGTTTTGTCCTTCGGCAGTGAATAAATATTAATTATAATTTATAAAATTACAACAAGATTCTAGAAATTTTGCCCTTTAGGTATTACTTTTGAACATTTTAGTGTTTTCAAAATAAGTGACTCATAATTGTATTTCATTTCATGGACAAACCAGTAAATCCAAGGAGATTCAGAAATGACTACTAGATTGAGGAATGCAACAGAGTCTGTCTGCGCCAATCTAGTGAAATAGAAATCTTAGGTAAAATCTAGAACACCTACATCCCGCGTTTTTTTTTTTGAATCTCGTGGTTCAATTTGAGGGTTAGCATTTTCAGGCTTGTATCTAGCATTATTAATAGTAACAGCGATGGGGAAACTAGGAAGCAGTAGTTCAATAGAAAGCCAAGTGAATAAAAAAATATACCTAACTGAACTGGTTAAAACACTAGGTTTCACTGATGAATACCATGATATTGTTGAACCTACTATCCATAGTGAAAAGTATATCATAGAAATTAGATATGCATTGTCTAATAAGGCAGTAGATCCAAGCAGGGCAAAATTAATTGTTTTCAACACAATGTTAAAACAAAGAACAAATAAAATTGCATCGTGGGATGCTGGATTGGGAAGCATGGTGTTACCTGAAGTATTCCCTTGCCCTGAATTTGTCATGGTCTACGTCAAAAATTATGATGAAGATAAAAATGCAATTGTCAATAAAAATACAAAAGAGGAAATTATATCCATAACCGAGGGAGAATTTGCTCATTTGTTGAACCTAGGGTTTGAAGCACAAAACTCAAACATCCACATTGACCTAGGAAAGTTGGCAGAGAATTATGAGAGACTCGATCCAAGTCATAGAGATTCATTTATCAGAGCTCTAATAATGTGTGGTATTTCGTCGGATCAGAATCATAATCCTCCTTATGATTGCAACATTTTTGTCCATGGGTTCAGGATACTATTTCCTTGCTGACATTTTGCCTAGGATTGGAAAATGATAGGGAAGTGGATACTAGCCTTCCTCAAATGATTTTTAATATCCATTGTGTAAGTCAACCAGTAAGATATAATTTTGTTGAGAATGTTGTTCAATCCATGCAAAAATAATTACTAATGATCAAAAAAGGTTCATGTAAAACATTTAGGTTATCATCCTACTTGTGTTATCTTCTTCTGTCCAAGTATCATGCAATATTTGAGACCAGCAATCTTCACATTGTGAACTATAAGATTGATGAGAAGACTCAGAATAGAACAGAGTGTCCAATATATGAATGGACACCTAAGATAAGGATGCATGATAACAAAAAGAACTACAACCATTTTGTAGACTTCTTTTTGGCACCAATGTATAATGAAATACAAGCACTCCAATGCCTATATTGTATGTGTCTTGTAGAGATTGCATTCAACTTGGAAGTCAAATACAATTGGCTGGCTGGTTCTTCATGGAAGAATACATCGTGTTAAGGTTTTACGGATCAGCAGTAAAACCCTACAGACTTCCAATACATGTGATAGAGAGGGTATTTGCATTGGAATATGTATGGTAGTTGGAGAGCACAGATAGGCACTTTTATGGTCAACAAAAGAAGAGCATATATTCCTTTCTAGCCTTTCTCATGTGGAGGGTTCACATTTGAGAGAAAAGCATTCAATGTGGCACATGATTTTTTGACAGTTTTTTAGCTTTGGTGATGAGGGTCTCTGGCAGTATGATCTAATCGATGTAGTTCAAGCAAGGCTTAAGAAAAATGGGAACTCTTCAGTGTTATGTCAACATGAAAGAAAGCCATTGCTAGAAAATCTTAGAAACATGGACTCCTGGGATGAGGTGAAAAAAGAGATGGAGAAATTGTTGTTGACAATAACATTTCAACAGAAAAATTGTCATCACAAATTATGGCATTGCACACACAAAGGACAATAGAGCAGGACATCCAAAATAGGAGGTCCTACAATTTGTACCAAAAATTTACCAATCCATCTAACAAATCTATTCCCAAAACAATTCTATAAGAATGTAAAGACATATTTTGGACTCAAACCAAAATAAATGATTTTTGGACTATGAGGAAGAATCTTGGTGAACCAAAGACCAGTGCAGAATTTGAGTCCATCGATGAGGATGTAGAGTTTAGCAAATTATGGAATATGGAGCATCCCACAACAACATATGACAGGAGTGATGATGAAAATGAGTATGAGGTTGAGGCCACTCCAACTACTACTGCAATCCTTGCAATATTTGGTGGAGTCAATGAGTCCATGAAAGAAAAATATAGCGAAGGCGCAAATAGTATGGAAAAAATGGGTTTTGAAGGTGGTGGTCTAGGTCCCAGAGGAGAAGGTATTTGGTTTACACATGAGGTACAACTTCCATCAGATTCAAAATCAAAAGCTCCTGTTAAACTAGTCATTGGACTTGATTCATTAGATTCATCATGAAAAGGTCCTACTCATTACCCTCGAGGTCTGTGACCTGCATTTGTTAGAGGTTCAAATCCACAACCACCACCACATCATGATATTCCCATTGGTGGTGAATCAAGTGCCATTGCCACTGGTGGGGAATCTAGGGATAGTATTCCTATTAGTGTTCAGTCAAGTGCCACTGTAATTGAAGGGGTTGGCATGGGTACTACTACTAATACTAGTTGTCTTGGTGTTGGACAAGTGCAACAACAAAATATCTCTCGCAAGAGGCCACTAGTGGTGGATACTCATACTATTCAGGATCCTATAACAAGTGCCACTGCCGCTACAAAACTATCATTTGCAAATTCAAAACAAACCCCTCAAAAGAATATAAAAAACTACACATGCAAGTGATAGTGGGACAGGATCAGGAATGGTTGTTGGTACTCCTCATAATGCATTAGTTAAAACCACAGGCATAGGTGGAACTGGATCCTTTTCTATTTCACCTTTCAAACATTCAATTGCTTCAGTAAGCCCAGATTTTCAATTTCGTGATTACTATGAAAAATTTGAACACACAACAAATGCAAATAAAGAAAACAAGAGAGCATTGCAGAGGGTTGCTCTGACTGAAGTTTAGAGGAACAACCTACAACGAACAGGGTATTTCCAACATATGACCCACACAAAGATGTGATGGAAATCATGGATGCCCCCAAATAAAGAAAAAAACCACCACACAGTCAGATAGATCCCTCTGAATTTCAAGTTAGCACCCTCCAAATGGATTTTTCCAAAGTACAAAATGTGAACAAAATTAGTGTGTCAAAAAGGACTAACGAACTGGTCTACACTTCACTGCTAAAAGTGGAGAGAGAGAAAAATAAGTTGGAGAAACAAATAGAAAAGTTACAGGCAGACCTGGCAAATGAAAAAATCAAAGAGGAAAGAAGCAAATAACAAGTGCAATGATTTACAGAAAAGGATAAAAAATTTGGGCACTGCAGTAGAAATTGTAGAGCAGGAAAAGATGGAGGCAGAATTGAAGGATCTGAGTGAAAAACTAGTTAAAAGCAATAAAAAAATTGATGATGAAAGAGCCAGTTTTCAAAACTTTATATAAATTTATGAGTTTGTTGTTGTCGAAATAAAAAAAATACAGGATCTACTGGATCATGAGAAGTAAAAAGAAAAATATTTGGAAGAGGAAGTAGAGGAAGAAAGAAAAAAATGTGCACAAATGAAAGAAGACCTGCACAATGCAAATGATAAAATTAAAACTTCGGAGGATAGATTGAAAGATAATATGAAAAATACAATGAAGTATATATAAGAAAACATTTGGGGGCAAATAATGCAAAGGAGTGACAAGTTGTGTGAATGGTTTGAATTGAATGAAAGTCTGAGATTAATTTATATGAAAATCAAAGGGCACATTGAGAAGAGCATACATGTTTATTCAAATAGGATATGGAAAAATAGATTTCGCAAGTAGTCTACAGTACCAGTGATAGCTATTTGGTATCCAAGGGAATTAACAGCCACATTGATGCCACAGTTAAGACATCATCTACCCTTCAAAAATGTCAGAAACTAAGGGAAACATCAAAAGTTATGGATAAAGGTGGCAAAAAGATATTGAAGCTACAAGAAAAGACTACTACTTTGATTAAAATTGGTTTTTCGAAGTCCGCTGACCCATCAAATAAATTCATTGGAAAATAATCTTACAAAAAAAGCATGGAGAAAAAAATGAAGTCTGATTTAGACTTTCTTCCTAAGAACACAACTCCCCAAAGTTTTCTGGAATTCATCAAACCATTTACAACTTTGAATGTGGTATTGGGTGGAACAGTGATGCCAAGTCACTCTTCTAAATATGGATTGTTGACAAAGTTGCAGTTGACTTTCCATAGTTTAAAGAATATCGACCATCCATCAGACGAAGAGTGGATTACTCTACAAAAACTGGCACAAAAATCTCAAGAATCATAGTATGTATTGCACAGTTTTTTTGCTTTTACTCTTAATTTCAAGGTTTTATGTTTTTTTCTATTTGGAATTTGGCATCGCTTGAAATGACTTTGTTTTATGAATAGGAAAAAACCAGCACTTGCTATTGCTAATCCAGCCTATGAATCTATGATGTACAGTGCAAACCTTCAGCTTGTAAATTTGTATTCTCAATTTCTCCCAAGTTTTAACATTTTTGCATTTCTCTATTTTTGATTTCTAGGTTTTGGGCACTACTATTATCTATATTTAATTTGTCATTGCTTGAATTAATATTTAATTTTGAACTCTGTTTTTTGAATAGGAGACATGTAACAGTTGTTAAATTGCTAAATTGCTAATCTGGCATGTGATGGCCATGTAAATTTGTGTTGAGATTGTGATACTGATGGTAGTTGGGACAATATATTCAATGTTCAGTGCCTTAGTAATTGATTTTGATGTTGAGTCTTCACATGTTGCAAATCGACTTGAAGCGGTTGTTGCTCCCTTTTTTCTATAAAAGGGAATTCGGGGTCATTTGCAAAGGGTTCTGAAACTTTGTATTGACTTTGGCATGGAGAATCACACAGAGTGGTGTATTGAATAAATTGTATCATATGGCTATATTTTGAAAGAATTAATAAAAATCTAATTTCTCGACATGCCTAAATAAACATCTCTGTATCAATAAGCACATTATGGTCTTTTAATATGCTATTTTAAATCTAGAAATAGAAAGTTGAAAAATACAATTACAAATCAATATTAAATTCTAATTGCAAAAAGTTGATAGACTCATAAAATATCATCAAGTTATCAATCATAATAATATACCTTTGTAATATGAATGATGAGATACAATAATAAGATTAATAAATACCACTCTCTTACAATTGTCATTCCTCCTTATCAAATTCAGAGCTTTCTTGATTGTTGTCTTTGTTTTCTTCACTCTGAGTCTGCATACCTTCATTGAATTGCATCTCAATGCTACCAGTATGTCCAGTACATGAGTCAATATTCCCACTAGCACTTTGGTTTGAAGTGTTTCCCAAACCTCTTCTTTCACATTTGGACCTCCAGATTTTCAATGCCCTATCGTAAGGAAAAGTGTGGACATCATACCTATATGTATAGAGCCTCAAGCAATTTTCCAAATTTTTGTCTAGTTTGTTTCTTAGCTTTGATTTTAGGAACCCCAAAGCACTGAAAACTCTCTCATCTTCCACCGAACCCAATATCATGGTAAAACATAAGTCATCAAGCTTGAAATATTCTTGTATTGAATCACACAACACTAAGTTCGCACCTAGATTTTTCCAAAGTCTTGTTAGTGATCCCTCTTCATGGGGGTTCTCCATTCTGCCATATTGTTCCCTCATAGTGTATGCAAAATGAGATGAATGATCTCTAAGACAATTTTCATATAATATTCCATTTATAGTTACTCCATTTAATTCTCTGGATATGCAAAATTGTTTTGTCAAAGTCAGTAGCTTACTTTGAAAATCAGTTGCACTGTTGAGGCTCCACTATTGAGGAAACACAATAGACATGGCTTCGAGTAGGTTGTTAGGAGGGAATCTACTTCTAATCTGTGAGTAAAGATCATAGGCAATTTTCTTCATAGAAGTAGTTATAGATTCAACAATCTTGTCCAAATCTTCCCTTGTAACTCTTACTAGTTGCTTCTTGGGGCGCTTTCCTGGTTCCTTGGGGTCGACCGTGGCATAGAAGTGCATTGGTATCTCAACTCCTCGTACATTGGCACATACCTCCCTGTTTGCACTTATTTGTAAAAAGTTGTCAGGATTGTTCAAATCTATGAGTGTCTGCCACTTAACAAATTTTTCATTAGATAGTGTTGGTTGATTTTGATAAAGATTGTCAAGGGCCATGCATGTCAACTTACGTAGCATAGCATATTCTGCAATATACATAGCTCTTTTTGAGAAAGCCTTCATAATATTCCTCATTTACTCTAGCATGGGTAGAAGAGCTGCTAAAGTTAAGAGTGTCTCTAGATTACTTAACCTCTGGAGAAGGTCAGGAAATTTTGGTTGCTCTGATTCGTCGTGAGTTGTGTGAAATAGTCCAATCAAGGATGGATATTCTAAAAAAATTTGATGCGTTGGACCATCCAAAGAGATCCATCTGGTATCATTATCCTTGAGAAGCTTGTTCCCATCAGTTATTCCATCAGCAAAGGGTTGAAATTCCATAAATCGCTTGGGACTTCAACAAAAGTGTGAGTAGAGCTCTCTGATTAAAATTTTTCAATTTTTTTTACTGAAGCATATTTGCTCACAATTTCAAAATCTAGATTCATTCTGTGAGTCATGCAGTGAATTGCAGTAATGTAGGGTGCAAAAGAAGTTTCAATCTTTGTACAAAGACCATTCCTGTGACCTTCCATTACTAAAGCTCCATTTTCTCCAACACACCAATTTTTTCGCATTCGTCATGTCATCCATACCTCCATATTCAATTAAACATATCTTTATTAGTTGAAATAAATTATTCGTTGTCACACTATCCTTCATTTTAGCAATAGATAGTAGATGAGGTTGGTGGGCATGATTATGTATAGTATAAACATGCATGCATACCCAAGAAGTATTGTCTACTATCGTAACTTTGTCTAAAGAAAATGCAATAAAGTTTGACTCTCTTATTTTTTTCTTTTACATCTTCTTTTTCAACCTCAGCAAGACAACTTGCCCATTCCCATCCACTGTTTACTGACCAGTGGCTGTTAGGATAGTTAGGAACTTTCAAAAAGTGTAATAAACCACTAATTGATGGGAAATCTATCATAGCATGCCCACTACTCAAAATATTAAAAACAACACTTACCTAAACAACTTTTCCCAATTGTTCTATTTGCATTGCTTTTCCAAAACTAGCTTCAATAGAACCTTTAACTTCAGCAGGCTTCGTCTATATTTTCTCATGAAAATAATACTCTTTGGCATTCCTCGCATGCTTACATTCCTCCTTTGTTTTCCATCTTATCACTGATTTTTCAACTTTGTCTATCATTTTGTTTTTCATAAACTTTACCCATATGCTTTTCTATGGTGTCAAATTTTAGTTGCAACCTAATTTCCTTGTTATGTTTCCATGTACAAATCTTACACCTACATTTTATTGGAGGCTCACCTTCAATTGGATTCTCCACTGGTTCAATGAATGGATACTTTGATGCCCATTATTTAAAAATTCCTCACTAACATATCCCACTCCCGATCCTTTTTTTTATTTTGGTTGATCCTTTTTTTTATTTGGCTTTTCTTTTCCCCTTCCGTGCATTATCATCTATGGCATTATCATCCAAGTCGATTATATCATTCCGGATAACTAGGGTATCTACCAGATAATCTTCTTCAAGATCATCCTGATATGAGATATCAGGTTCGTCGTCGTCGTCAACATGCAGTGTAGGTTGTGAATTTTGTACTTGTACTTGTGATGATTTACCTTCTTGATTTTCACCACAATCTTTTCCAAAGCCAAATTACGAAGACAATGTTCTGCATTATGTTGGCCTCTCATAGCCTTCCCCACATTTAGGTTTCCTACCCTTCTTCCTGTTTGAAATCTCCAATGAAATAAAGGCTGCAAAAAAATATCAATTTGTTGAAGAAGTAATAATAGACTATAAAGTATAATATATCTTTCATTGGCCCTATGACCTACAATCTAGATGTCTGAGGTCTGAATCTCCTGGCTGACCACTTGGCACTGATGGGTCCCCATTGAATAAAAATGAACTCATCAATGCAAATGGATATAGATAAATTTAAAATAATATTATAACACTTCAAAAATATGATCGCTCACCTTTAGGTCACTAGCAGTCGCCAATGCAGTCAACAACAATGATTTTCCTTGGTCTAAAACTTCGCTATTGATCTGAATTCAGAGCCTAGAACCCACCAGATTATGTAGAGATAGATCTTATATTTGAATTTATTTATACTAATCCTTATATGGTGAATTCCGCAAGAATTTTATATGGTATACAAATATTTGGCAAATCTCGCTTAACTATAACATGACATGTAATTTTCGAGGCGATTATGGGTCATCCAAATAATTGGCAAATACAATATAGTTGGCAAAAATTGGGGTGAATGGAGACACGTGTCGACAAAAATTGGGGTGAATTGGTTCCTCCTAGCCAAAAAATCTTCATATTCCTATAGGCGAATTATGGTCATTTATTAAGGCAACCTCGGAGAGTGTAGGCGAAAAAATTAAATTTACTGTGTGTCCACCGTATATTGTATTGGTGAAATCCTCGCATATAAACATTTAATTACATAAAACATATTGTGATCGGGTTGTGAATTTGATGGAAATTGATAATATTCTAGCGACATGGCTACCCCCAGTAGGTAAAAAATATTTGCCATTTCCTAGGTCGTCGATGTGAAAAATTCGCCATCGGCAAATATTCGCCACTAAAGTAATCTTTGAAGAGATCCCTTGAGACTCTAAATACTTTGATATTATAGTCTCAATTTGCTAGAAAACTAAAAAGGGGATCAGGAAAGTATAAAGAAAAACTTCCTTTCAAGTGTTTCAACTATGGTAGAATAGGGAATTTTGCAACTAAGTGTCCTTATGATGAACCCAATGATGATGAAGAGAGTAGTGAAAAATAAGGCAAAAAGAAATCATTTAATACTAGAAAAAAATTCCCCTTTAAGAAGAAAAAGAGTTTGGATGTTGATGTATCTAATAGTAACACTAAAGATTTTATTGATGGAGAAGAAGTCTTGTTTATGGCAATTGAAAGTTCAAGTGCAAATCATAAAGATGAACATGAGACTGGTAGTGAATCTGAGATAATAGATGGTGATCTTGAGGATGAACTACTTTGTGCTCTTAAGGAGATTAAATGTTTGAAAAATGAGACATGTATACAAAATGTTCAAGCCATGAAAGAAAAGGAAAAATCGATCAACAATATTAATGAGGCTTACACACAGCTTGAAGAAAGTAAGAGAGTTGAAGAAGTGACCAAGAAAGAATTAGCATCCAAGATAGATGAGTGTCAAAGCTTGGAAGTTGAAATTTTCATGTTGAGAAAGAAGTTAGAAAAATATGAAACTAACATCAAACTCAAAGGGTGTGAAGTTGGCCAAAGTTCAAAGATCTCAGGAACAAATAGTAGTAGTCAATCTTATCACAAAGATGTATATGTTCATGTAAAGAGAAGGAATAATGTAATCAAAGAATTATCTATTGTGCATGGAAGATTTTCAATTAGGTTTATCCTCTTTGGCTATTGTTTATTTTGTCATCAGTATGGTCATAAGATAAATGATTGTAAAGTTGCCTTAAGAGGAAGATCAAACTTTGGTAATAAATATTCTTATGTTTTGATAAATTAGTTAAGATATTATAGTTGTAATACACTTGGTCATGTAGCAAATTATTATAGATTTGACCTTGATCTACAAAGAGAAAACAAGATGAACTTTAGCTCTTTAAAGTTTGATGTAAAGGTGAACAAAGTAAAGGCGGTTTGGAGACCAAAGGAAGAAAAAATATCGAATAATCAATGTTTGTACAAATACCATTTTGTTCCAAAGAGAAAGACTTATGGGTGATTAACAGTGGTTGTTCAATCACATGACTAGTGACAGAGAGAAATTCATCAAACTTAAAAGTTATGATGAAGGATTTGTTAGATTTGGTGATAACACTTCTAGGCAAACCAAAGGATTAGGAACCTTGTTCTTGGATTATAATATGCCCATTCATGATATCTACTTTGTGGAAGGCTTAAAACATAACCTCATGAGTGTCAGCCAAATTCGTGACAATGATCACCATGTTTTATTAAATGCTCAAAGGTGTGAGATAAAAGGGAAATCAGGAATGACAGTTGCAGCAGGTAAGAGGAATAATGGAAATGTCTATAGTTTGAAAGATATCATAAGTAGAGATAATCATAAAGATATCTATCTTTTGGGATGGGTAGAGGAGAGTTGGTTGTGGCATAAAAGGCTTGGGCATATAAAATTTGATAATATTTTCAAAGTGAGTACAAATTATAATGTTAGAGGCATACCACCCATTCACTATCCAGCAAACAGTGTTTGCAAGGAGTGTCAATATGGAAAACAAACTAAGATCAATTTTGCATCAAAAGATCATTAATCCACTAGATCATTGCAGCTTGTCCATATGGATTTGTGTGGTCCTACTAGAACAAGAGCTATTAATGGAGATAGATATTTCATTCTATTTTTGTATGACTATACAAGGATGACTTGGGTGACATTTTTGAAGCACAAATCAGAGGCATTTGATAGATTTAAAGTGTTTATAAAGAGGGTTGAGAAGGAATCAAATTTGAAGATAAAGTGTTTAAGATCAATCAAGGGTGGAGAATACACTTCAAGAGAGTTTGAAGACTATTGTGAACAACATGGCATTAAAATACAATATGTTGTTGCAAGGACACCTCAACAAAATAGGGTGGTAGAGAGAAAAAATATGATAATAAAAGAGATGGCTAGAACAATGATTGATGAAGCAAAGCTACTTGACATGTATTGGAAATAAGTTATTCATACAACAGTATACACACTAAATAGAGCACAATTAAGGGTCAAATCCAAGCACACACCTTATGAATTATGGTATGGTAAGTTAGCCTTAGTTTAGTATTTTAAGGTTTTTGGAAGTAATAGGAGAGATGATGAAAGTTTGGGTAGCTTTGAGTCAAGATGTGATGAGGGTATTTTCATTAGCTATTCTACGCACAGTAAGGCATATGAGTGTTTCAATAAAAGGCCAAAAAGGATAGCTAAGAGTGCTAATGTAAATGTTGATGAAAAGTTACAAGTTGACAAAAACAATATTGATAATATTAAGGAAGAATATGCTTCAAAAGCTATAGTGGGAGCTCCAAAAGAAGAAGAGTTAGCTAGTAAACCGATGGATGCTATGATAAAAATACATGCACCTATTCTCATCATTGGGGTGACAAGATCTAAAAATATTTCAAGGACACTGCTAAAGGATCATCCTCAAGAACAAATAATTGGAGACAAGAATGGTGGGGTTCAAATCAGAAGAAGAGTTGCTTTATCAAGTGAGCAAGCAATTTTTTGTTTGTTATCAACAACAGAACCTAAGAATTATAATGAGGCCAAAAGAGATGAATGTTGGATCAAAGCCATGGAAGAGAAATTGAGTCAGATTGAAAAGAATAAAACATGGGAACAAGTCCCTAGGCCTAAAGGTAAGAATGTTATTGGTGCAAAGTGGGTATTTAGAAACAAGTTAGATGAACATGGTAAGGTTGTAAGGAATAAAGGAAGACTTGTGTGTATCAGATACTCTCAGATTGAAGGTATAGACTTTGATGAAACATTTACACCTATGGCTAGCTTGAATCCATAAGATATTCTTATCTTTTTCAGTGTTTAAAAACTTCAAAATCTACCAAATGGATGTTAAGAAAACCTTTCTTAATGGATATCTTGATGAAGAGGTCTATATGGGACAGTTAAAAATTTTCATATGTGAAGGAAATTTTGATCATGTTTATAGATTAAAAAATCTTTATATGGTTTGAAACAAGCTCCTAGAACTTGGTACTCTAGGTTGGATAAGAATTTATTGGCACAAGGATTCACAATAGGAGATGTGGACAACAATTTGTATGTTAGAATACAAGGTGAGGATGTTCTTGTTGTAGAATTTTATGTAGATGACATTATATTTGGTTGCAACAATGATGATATGTGCAAGATGTTTTCTAATCTCATGTAATCATAATTTGAAATGTCCATGCTTGGAGAGTTGTCATTTTTCCTTTTATTGCAGATCTCTCAACTTGACAAAGGTATATTTCTATCCCAAACTAAGTATGCAAGAGATATGCTTAAAAAGTTTCATATGGATGAATGTAAACTAGTGGGAACACCCATGGTAACAGGTTGTAAGTTGATTAAGATTGATGATTCATTTTATGTTGATTAAACTAGATATAGGTCAATGATAGGAAGTTTGCTATATCTCATAGCATCTAGGCCTGATATCGTGCAATCGGTATGTTTAGTTGCAAGGTTTTAGTCCTCTCCCAAAAAGTCTCATGTAAATGTTGTCAAGAGGATCTTTAGATACATTAAAGGAATGTTGGATTATGGTTTGTGGTACCTTAGACATAATGATTTTACCTTAACCACCTATACTGATGTAGATTGGGTAGGGTGCCTTGATGAAAAGAAGAGCATTAATGGTGTTGTCTTCCTCTTGGGACATAGACTTGTGGCATGGCATAGAAAAAAGCAATATCAGTGTCTCTATCAATAGTAGAGGCAGAATATATAGTTGTTACTTCATGTTGTACACAAGTCCTTTGGATGGTGCAAACCCTTTTAGACATGAAGGTACAAGTTCCTAAACCAGTTTCCATCTTGTGTGATAACACCAATGCAATCAACATTTTTAAAAATCTTGTTTAGCACTTAAGAACAAATCACAATGATATTAAATATCATTTTTTGATAGAGAAGGTTATATAAAATGCAGTTACTATGAGTTGTGTTTCCACCATAGAGGTCAAGTAGCTGATACTTTCACTAAACTATTGGCAAAGGAGGTCTTTGAAAGTTTGGGCGAGAGGTTGGTAGTATTACCCTTCTCCTATGTTCACTGATGCTTGTCCAAAATGGTTTGGTTTTAGAGGGAACTTATGATTGGTATCTTTCTTTACTTGAAACCTCATGTTTCTCCCCATTGGCATTGATGTCAAAGGGGGAAATGAGAACAGTTTTTGTGTTTTCAACAATGTGTTTTTCAATTTTCAACAATTCAACATTGAGTTCAGTTTCTTTGATTTGTCAGGTTGATCTGTTGATAATGTTTTAGTGGTGATGATAGCACTTTGACAATGTTCCATCTTGTTTTGATTGAGAAGCATAACATAGGATGTTGTGTAGTTTTTCATGCTAGGAAGTTGTAGTTGTTGGAGCCTACAAAGAAATCATGATAGGAATTTGCAAAAGCAGCAGATTAGAGAACTAAGGATGTTTGATACAAAATAGTATCAAGGATGTTTGATAGAATACATTTAGACAAGGGGAGAAAGAGTGTGATTACTGTAGATGTTGACATCAATGCCAAAGGGGGAGTTTGTTGACATTTTGTTTGTCATTGATGTCAAATAATGTCATATGGTAAGTTTAGTTGCTTAAGGTATTGTATAAAAATAGCTTTGATAAGAGATGTCTTCTCATCATGATGGATGGCATCTCAATCAAGATGGCATATATGTCTTAATGTTGGGTTAAGACACTTATGAATGTTCGCTAAGTCTGAAGTGTATTTGAGGCACGTTGTGTTGCGGATTTGTGAGCAACAAAGATGACATAATGTATTACTAAAAAATATGTTTTTTGAGTGATAAGATGTATTTTTTATCAATAGTGTATGTTCCCTTGAAGTTCTAATGCAAAAAGAATAGTTGGAATTTTTAATTAAGGGTCTATAGTGAAATTTTTGCTTCTTGTCACCATGGCGATGGGAGAAGAAAAAATGTGCGACAGGAACTTGTGACAGAAATTAGTTACAATGAAAAGAACTTAAATGATCATAATAAGAAGTTGAGTTTAGAGTGTTCATAATATTAATCCTTAATATGACCTTTATATTCATGCCAAAAGTTGATATTCGATCTATAGGATATGCGCGTATGGAGTTCATGTTTTCAAAAATCAATGGCTAGTTCTTGTGACAAAAGATTGGTAGGTGGTTACTAGTTTGGTTCTACAAATAATAATTCTTATAACCGCTCAATGTAGATTGAAAAACAATGAAGCTTGCTTGATGAAGTTTGATGTGTTCATTGAAAGTGACAATGGTTCTTGTGCAGGCCATATGAAAGTGTAATAACATGATTAATGTTTTAATTTTGTAGAATGTATAGTGTATAGCTTTTGTGAAAGTTAAGGAGTTGTTCAATGGTTTAACGATGATCATAAAACTTGTGTTGAAAAGAGGTATGTTGGATCTATGAATGTAGATTTTATCATAGAAAGAAAATATTATTCTACTCTGAGAATGAAACACTTTGTTTTGGAAAAGTAATAGGGATGTGACTATATACTACAAAGATCATATGTGTTTTTTCTCTATACCATTGTATCTTTTTTATTTGGAGAGAGGAGTGAAAGATGTGATTGTGAGTTACAGAATCCATCTATGACTAGTGGTGTTAATGTAAGCAAAGTAGTGCTCTATGTGTTTCAATCTTTTACATAGATGGAGTTGGTGCTCCTAAATTTATGAGGGGTTGGTGCTCTTAGAGTTGGTGCTTTGAATGTAACCAATAAGGTTTATGGCTAGTGAGGCAAAATAAAATTTACTTTCATAGTATTTTTACCCTTCTAGAGTTTTCCACTCACATATCTAGGTTATGTGATGTGCATCTATGGTTCTTATGATCAGTGGATTGTTATATTCCTTAGTACTGTTTGTTTTATAGAAGGTTGTGTGTCTTAGTTCTATTGGTCTTGAACATTTAATTTTTATCTGTTTAAATTTTATCGACCACTAATTCACTTCCCCCTCCCAATGGTCTACAGTATTCTAACAACTCTAACCTAAACCCTAACTCTAATTCTAACCCTTATCCAATTCCTAAATCCAATTCTAACTGTAACCCTGATTATATCTCTAATACTAACTCTAATGCTAATTTGAAGCCCACACTAAACTTGATTTTAATCTTGATCATAAACTTAACCCTGACCTTAATGATAATCCTAACTCTAACCCCAACCCTACTTGTATCCCTAACCCTAACCCTACTTGTTACCCTAACCCTAACCCTAATATTAACCCAACATTTATTGTAATCCTAATCATAGCCTTAACCCTAACCCTTACCATAATCTTAACTCTAGAACCCTTACCTTAAATGTAACCTTATCCCTAACCCTTATTCATTTAATGTACTAAATTCAACTCTATCTTCAACTGTAATCCTAATTGTAATTATATCTCCAACTCTAACCCTAACCTTAATGTTAACCCTAACTAGAATTGTATTTCTATCTCTAGACCTAGTTGATTTATTATCTTAATCTTAATTATCTCTAAATGCAACCCTAACTACAACATGAATATATAATTCTATATTTGGTCATAACACAAATTGTAATGTAAACTATGATTTTATCTCTTATGAAAATCTCAACCTTGATATTAAATTTAACCTTAACCCTAATCCTAACCACAACCATGCCTCTAATTCTGACCCTAACATTAATTTTAACTCAAATATAAACCCTAACATAACCCTAATTATATCTTCCTAAATATAACCCTAATATTATCTCTATCCCTAACCCTTATTATATCTCTAACCTAGCCCTAATTGTAAGTGTTACCCTAACTATAAGCTTAACCCTAACCCTAATCATAATACTAATCCTAACCTTAACCCTAACCATAACCCTAATCCTAAGTGTAACTCTAAACATAACCCTAATCCTAACCCCAACCGTAACCCTAACCTTAACCTTAACCTTAAATGTAACCCTAGTATATGTGTCTATGTTAATATATAATATTATATTATTGCAATGTTACATATATTAAACTATATATTACAGATAATATTAGGGTTGTTGCAAGAAGTTGAGTCCCACTTTTGAGCAAAAAGTGGAAGTGTTTTCTATGTTTTTCAAATTTTTTGTCAATTGATGTCAAAATTTGATGCACTTAGAGATTGAATCTCATAAAACTTCACTAATAGAAAATGTAGTGCTCGGAGTCTGCTTTTCAAATATGTAATTTATTTTAATACCCACATGGTATAAATTGCTTTTTAGTAGGCATGTTTAAAAACCAGTTATTCAAAATGCCTAATTCAGTACCATACCACACGTGTATGGCCACCCTTTTTTGATGCAAATAAATGAAATTTTGCAAATCCTTCTGGGAAACGATACCTAAGACACCAAATATTGATGAGAATATTTTTGCTTATTTTTTTATTGAATATATTTTTTTAATTAATTTTTAACTGACAATAAAGTGTTTTCAAAACATCGGGTGTACGACCACCATAATTTGATGAAAATTTCATATTTTTCAAAAAAAAAGGACTATTTAAAAGAATTGTATGTAGACTGATGTCATATAATTTATTTTTCTAAATACCTAAAACACAAAAAAGTTATTAAAGTTTTACTGAACCTCGGTATTTTAGGTTTAGGTACCACTTTTGATTAATAAATAATAAAAAAATAAGTAAAAATGATCTTATAACTATGAAATTTACATTTTTTAAATCAGGCCACTGAAAACTATAATGGGTTTTCGTTTCGTCAAAAAAAATCAATCAGGAAGGCCCTCAAAAAATTAGGCCAAGGTAGAAATCTGATGTTGTTTTACCTTAGCCATTTTTTTGGAGGTCCAAGCATATGCTTGGTGGAACCAAGCCTATCCTGAAGCAAAAAAAAGGCTAAGGGTTGTTTCCCACCCCTAATTTTAAAAAATGGGCGCCCGTTTCGCTTTGTATCGTTGAAAGCGAAATGGGCGCCCATTTCTGAAAAGATCTTTTGAGCCAGAATCTATCCCACAAGCACAAATCCCAATGATTGAATGATTTTTCAATCATTGTCTAACAAGTACGATCTGCAAAGAGAATGTTTTGATTAATCATTCTTTTTTTTTTTGTCTTATTATCAATTTGGTTAGGAGATCGATTCAAATTCAAAATTTGGTGCAGCCATGGGATCAAATCAATGTAGGAAGAGGAAAAGGAAGGTTCTAACAGCTAAGGAGATTGCAACAAATAGGGAGAAGGAGGCAATACATCGACGAGAGAGAAGAGCAAGAATGAGACAAGGAGCTTCAAGTTCCACAATTGTTTCAGAGGAGGATAACATCGATGAGACCATAAATGTTGACGAAGGAAAAATAATAGAACCATTTAACTCAGGTGCATCTTCTAATCCATTATTGGATACATGTATATCTTCACACACCTATATTTTTTCTCATGAAGAAATTGGTGATTTAGTAGAAGCAGATTGCTTATTAAATCAAACGCTAATTTAAAATCAAACCCCAAATGAAATTAGAACTCAAGTTGAAACTAAAATTGAAATCCAAATTGAAACCCCAAATGAAACTAGATCTCAACTTCAAACTAAAATTGAAACTCCAAATGAAATTGAAAATCCACCTGCAACTGAAACCAATAATGTGGATGTAGACATGGAAACACCAATTGAAAATGAAACATGTTTGAATGATAATCAAACGAATGAAAATTTTGAAATTAAAAGTGATGTACTAGATAATCTTCCTGGCTTGGTTTCATGGAGACAGATTAGGACACATGCAAATAGATTGTTTAGACATTATTTTTATAATAAGAAATTTGGGTTTCAATGTCAAGTAATGGTACAACTAATTAAAATGACTAAAATGCGAAAAGTGATGAAGAAGTTAGGCTTTTATGTCAACCCCAAGAAGAAGGATGAGTCTTCAAAACAAGTTGTATTGATTGTTGCTAGCACCTTTGATACAATTGGAAAGAAAAGTCGTTCTAAAGATAAAAATGTGGCATGATGGGCAATAACAACAACTTTAGTAAGCCAAACAACTTATGATAAAAGAATGATGAGTAACATAAGTGGATATCTTAATATTCATCGTAAAACTTTGTCAAGAGCTGTAAAAAGAAGAGTTAACTTTGAATGTGATCCGGCAAATAATTTGTGGACTTTTAGTGGTAGACTACCAAGGTCTCATATGAAACTTACTGGTGAGGTCAAAACTTTGATCGAAAAATTTTTGCACGATAATACGAGAGTATCAACTAATGCTAGAGATGTTCTTAAATTAAGAGTTGGATCAAAAATTCATGATCCACATCCAAAACACCTATTGGACATGACTCAAACTGAATTGTACAACAAAAAAAATGGATGATAAGGTGTTAACTATTAGCATTTGTCAAAGGTCTTTTGAAAAGTGTAAACCCTGGTATGTTCGAATTAACAAGGAAAGAGTCACATGTTGTTGCAAAACTCATGTTCAATTTCTCTACCATTATGATGTATTTCAATATATATGGGTTACCATGCAGGGTATGTGCACAAAGATGGTGGTCAGAAAAGTGGACACCACCCAAAAAAAACATGTAAAAACAAGAAGCGCGTACGCGGTTTTAAAATTTGAAATTCTCGTGTACGCGCTTAGGTTTGTTCTTCCTGAGCCTAGAAAAGGTAGCACATATGCACTGGTTTTAGGAAAAGGAGTGCGTATGCGCTACGCCTAGGAAAATGAGCGCGTACGCGCTGCTCATAGGAAAATGAATGTGTACGCGATGCCTGTTAAAAAAAAACTAGGTCTCATTTACCCATGAATAGCGCGTTTTACTTCGTTTTTTTTTTCATTTCCTCTCCTAAACTGCGAACGGGGTGCTATATTTGTCCTCCCTATGGATCAAGGTTAGTTTTTGTTTATTTTTGTCTTTCTTTCCCATTTGTTCAATTTGTTTTACATTTTGAATTTAATTTCATTAATTTTGATTATGTTTTTTCATTTTTTTTTCAAAAACCAGATTCTTCTAATCCACAACAAGAACAACCAAATGCACCTCCTGAAAACCCACAAGAACAACCAAATGCACCTCCTGAAAACACACAAGAACAACCCCCAAATCCTCCTTTTGACCACACACCTAAAACACATGAGCAATTACTTAATCAGTTAGGACAAAATACGTCTAAAAGCAATAGACTAATTGTTAAATTGAAAACTTTTGAACTTGAGCATCATCAATCCCTCGCCACTAGCCTAGAAACATTAGCTAGTGGTGTCATAGTTGTCTCCAAAAAAATTACCAAATGGAGAAGCTTTAGGGATAGGTGTCATCAATTCTATGTCGATGGGCTATCATACAATGGAGTAAAAAACAAAAATATTACTAAACAACAAATATGTGCCCTTTTCATTGATCCCAAAACTGGTCAGTCATTACCTCTTAATGCAAAGAGGTTTCTCATACATTGGTGTACCAATGTGCAGATGAAGAATCTTTTTTTGCAGAGGTGGTGGATGGTCTTTGATGATCCACCTTGTAATAATTATGAGGTGCCATTATATTTTTTGAGAAAAGTATATTGTGAGTTTGTACTCAATGTGCGCCCAAACTATTTTGACATGAGAGAGTTCCACATTAGAGGTGGTGGCTCTGCCCAAGATAGAGTTGGAGCCCGTAGGTGATTACCTACGAAGAGTTGTCGCCCCCTAGCACCCAAACCCAAGGTGCATCAGGTTGTCCCAGTAGAGCTGAAAGAGTCAATGGAGCTACAGACTCTTCAGGTGGCCACAGTGTTGATTGGTGCCATCATCCAGCATGGGACGTCATTAGCACACCCTATTGTATTGGATGATGAGCCATTAGGTGGCGATAGAGATCCCATCCAGCATATGTGTGTCAGTTTCTCGGGGATATGAGGTCTACCACGATACTTTATCAAATGAATATTTCTTGCAACAACAAGGTTAGAGAAATGAAGAATATGTCTGTGTGTTTCAAAGTCCTCGAACAACCAAACATCAGAATTCTTGATAGGGTATCTCTGGAGCCATGTTCCTATCACGACAACAGACCCTATTGGGTACTCAATACCCTCTCCATCAATGATTGTGGTTGTCAATTTTCTTTTTGGCTTAACACAATGACACAAATAGTAATTTGTTCCTTCTTCATTGTTCTCTTCTGCAATAACTGCATACACATGACCCGTATTTTATAAAGTGTTAATTAATACCAAAAATAAAGTATGATGTACAACAAAATGAACCAAAAATAATAATTGCAAAAAAATTAACTCAAAAAATCACCTGAATCCACTAGGTCGGATACATGGTCAAAATCCACTAATGTCTCCATCTGGCTCAATTGTAGTGCTTTGGTAATTTGATATGAATCAATGGGAACCAATGGTCTACAAGATCATTTGTCAACCCACTCTTGTGATTCACATTCTTCCCACAAACAATACATGCATGAAGAGAAAAAACATACCATTTGTCTCATATAAATTACCAGTGAACTTGAATTTTAACTCATAAATGAGAGCATGTCACTTGATCCTGCAATTGTACAATAATCTAGATAGTTTTCAATGTTAGATTCAGTGATCAACCAAAAATATCTACGAACCATTGATGTACCTGGATTACCTAGACCCATCGTAGACTTACACCATCGCACAATTTTTTATGCATCTATCAACTCAGCACCACCTTCGTACTTCAATTCTTCCCTAGCTAGGGATCTTTCCACACATGCTCCTGCACCATCGTGCTCTCCCTTACCATGTCCAGCCTCAGTAAAATTCTAAAAATGTTGTACACCGCTTGTCATATGCATCCTTGTGAACCAATAAAACATCCTTGCATTCTTGAATTGTGTGGTGCAATTATTTGACCATATTAAGTGTCAGTTGTATCATATGTTCCTTTCCCTTAAACTATCATAGAAAACTTTAAATCATCCTTGTACAAACTCCAACGAATGAGTACGATCATCACTTATGTAGAAGTGATACTCTCATACAACCTTCCTATCCTCCTTTATTCTATCATCTGCATGCATGAATTCTATGTGTACAAAAATAGAAACTTGTGTAGAGTGATAATACATGGATTGCACTTGATTTTGTGGTTGTAGTGTATAATTTTCAGCGAAATCAATGATAGAGACAATGGTGCCAAGAGGAAATGTGTCCTTACATAACTTGAATTGCTCATCTAACCATTGAGCTCTATGTGTATGCATTATGTACTCATAAACTAGTTTCTCTTGAAACATTTTCATAAATTGAGCTACACATATATCATTTTTTCACTAGCTCACATCTCTTCAAATCTTTTCCATCTTTAACTCCATATGTGACTGTCTTGTATTTTCTGAAAGAAACTAGTTTCGTACCAATTTCATGTGCTCTCTCCAAATGTACGCATCTTGGTAAACGTTGAAAACTACCACATATAGCACAAAAACCTTCCAAACAAGGCATCTTATAATAAATGCAACCATCATGTCTATTACATAGCATACTTCAAATAAATTCTCTTACCAACTTAGGAGGTGCTTGTATATTACATTCCTGCAAAACATCATTAGTGTGAAAAGTAGAACAAATATGACAAAAAATATCATAATACATCAAATAGATTTCTCACAATAGTTCTTTCACTATTACTTTCAGATGATCTTAGGCCTAGAATTTTTATTATCTCTCTAAAATTCAAATTTTTAATCATTTGAAGAATTAATTGACATCTTGCGGTTTGATTTAAGTTTTCAAAATAGTTTTGCCATATTCTTTTAACCATTCTCCTACAAGTTCGTTCATTCATTTTATTGGGCATTGGCTTCAATATATTCTCATCAATGTCAATTAGATACTTTGGTTTCCTACGAATGATTCTAGGAGGTGTTAACATCGGTGCATTATGTACATTCAATTCATCAAATAGAGAAGGTGTAATATGTTCATCATTTAATTGATTATTCAATGCAGTCTCTTCTTCAATTGCATTAGGTTCATACGGTAAATCAAATATCTCTTCTTCAATTGCATTAGGTGCATTATATTCATTTTGTAAATCAAATTGAGATGTTGAGGATGACATACCTTCTTCTCCCATTTTTCTTATGTCACGCAATTTCTTCATACGTTGCCTTTGTCTTTCCTTTTGAGCCTCTCGTTGTTCCATTGTTCCTTGCTTGTTCTTTCCCATGGTTGATATGGGTTTCCCTAAATAGAATCATATTACATATATATGTAAACAAAAGTTCATAAACAAACAAATAACCATAAATATGCATCTTATCACTATTTTTTGGAATCAAACTATTAAACAATCACAATACTATTGACAAAAACTAATAAGAACAACAATTCAATCATTTGAAATCATGCAAAAACAAAAAATTCACTTACTTCTATGTATAAAATAGTGATAGAAGTGCAGACACAGTTCCAGTGGGGCCTTCAACGACCTCAAAAAATTCTTTTGAGGCCATTGAAGCTCTTGGCCAACTAAAACTATGTCTATGTACCGTGTACGCACTACATTAATAATCGCGTACATGTTGTTAGTCCATAAAATGTTGGCAAGCCCAACGGTATTCGTTTTTCCCATTCTGGACTAATAAGTAGTGTGTACGCGCTCCTAAGCCTAAAAACTATTATCGCAGGGTAGCGAATAATGGGCTTAGTACCCCATACATGCTTACAAGTAATAAGTACCGCGTACGCGCTCCTTTGCCTTAAAAAATTTATAGCAGGATAGTGACCTAATAGTTTCAGTACCTCGTACGCGCTATTGGTAGTAGAAAAGATGTGAATGAAAAGGGAGGGAGAGAGAGAGAGAGAGAGAGAGAGAGAGAGAGAGAGAGAGAGAGAGGGGGGGGGGGGGGAGGGTAGGAGGAGGGAGAGAGGAGGGGGGCTGGAAGGGAAGGAGGGAGGGAGAGAGGGGGAGAAGAGGGGGAGGGTGGGAGAGAAGAAGGGGTATGGAGGAAGGAAGAGGGAGATTAGGGGGGAGGGAGGGAGAGAGAGAGAGAGAGAGAGAGAGAGAGAGAGAGAGAGAGAGAGAGATGGAAGGAGGGAGAGGGAGATAGAGAGAGGGGGGAGAGGAAGAGAGAGAGAGGGGAGGAGGGATAGGGAGAGAGAGGGAGAGAGAGAGAGGGGGGAGGGAAGGTAGAGAGAGGGGGGAGGGAAGGTAGAGAGAGGGGGAGAGGTAGAGGGAAGGAGAGGGAGGGAGAGAAGAGGGGGGGTGGGAGAGAAGAAGGGGTATGGAGGAAGGGAGAGGGAGAGTGGGGTGGAAGGAGATAGAAGGGAAGGAGGGAGGGAGAGAGGGACAGAAGAGGGGGGGTGGGAGAGAAGAAGGGGTATGGAGGAAGGGAGAGGGAGAGTAGGGGGGAGGGAGGGAGAGGGGAGGGGGGAGGGGGAGAGAAGAGGGTGGGAGAGAAGAAGGGGTATGGAGGAAGGGAGAGGGAGAGTAGGGTGGAGGGAGAGAGGAGGGAAGGAGGGAGGGAGAGAGGGAGAGAAGAGGGGGGAGGGTGGAAGAGAAGAAGGGGTATGGATGAAGGTAGAGGGAGAGGAAAGGGGGGAGGGAGGGGGAGGGGGAGGAAGAGAGAGAGAGAGAGAGGGAATGAGGGGAGAGGGAGAGAGAGAGAGGGGGGAGGGGGAGGGAGCGAGAGAGAGAGAGAGAGAGAGAGAGAGAGAGAGAGAGAGGGAGAAGGAGAGGGAGAGGGAGAGAGAGAGAGAGGGAGAAGGAGAGGGAGAGAGAGGGAGAGAGAGGGAGAGAGAGAGGGGAGGGAAGGTAGAGAGAGGGAGAGAGGTGGAGGGAGGGAGGGAGGGAGAGAAGAGGGGGGAGGGTGGGAGAGAAGAAGGGGTATGGAGGAAGGGAGAGGGAGAGTAGGGTGGAGGGAGAGAGGAGGGAAGGAGGGAGAGGGAGAGAGAGAGAGGGAGAGAGGAGGGAAGGAGGGGGAGAGGGAGAGGGAGAGAGAGAGGGGGGAGGGAGAGGAAGAGAGAGAGAGGTAAGGAGGGAGAGGGAGAGGGAGAGAGGGGGAGGGAAGGTAGACAGAGGGAGAGAGGGAGAGGGAGGGAGAGAGGGAGAGAAGAGGGGGAGGGTGGGAGAGAACAAGGGGTATGGAGGAAGGGAGAGGGAGAGTAGGGTGGAGGGAGAGAGGAGGGAAGGAGGGAGAGGGAGAAAGAGGGAGAGAGAGAGGGGGGAGGGAAGGTAGAGAGAGGGAGAGAGTTGGAGGGAGGGAGAGAGGGAGAGAAGAGGGTGGGAGAGAAGAAGGGGTATGGAGGAAGGTAGAGGGAGAGTAGGGTGGAGGGAGAGAGGAGGGAAGGAGGGAGAGAGGGAGAGAGAGAGAGACAGGACACAGGACACCATATGACACCATATGACCTCTAATGACACCTAAGGGGTCATATGGTGGGATAATAAAATGATATATCAAATTTAAAGTTATGAATAGAACATCATACAACGAGACTCCAAGCGAAAAAACAACGACGCTTCACTAAAAAGCAAGTGTAAGAGCTTGACCTAACCCTAAGAGTACTGCCTAAATTCTAAAACATATGATGCTATTAAATTTGCAAGGTTATAAGACTGATCTCGATTGTGACTATAGGAATTACACACTTGATTTCTTTCATGGGTATGTACCATTCCAAGTTGTTTGACATGTGATGATCATCATATACTACCACTGCCATGCATACAACAAACTTTAAATTTTTTTGGTGATAGGCGTTGTGTAACAACATGGGAACTCTCGCATACCTACCACTATAATACTCTAGGAGATCATCTGTGTTACTCTCCCTCTTTCTCTTCCTACCTGTTGTTTCCTTCTGAAAAACATATTGCAGGTACTCTGACTCATCATGTTGCCTTGTTGACACTATTTTCCACATCTACTCTGCTCATTAAAAACATATTTGAGAAGAATATTGCTGCAGGTTTCCTTGTTTGTCACGGTAATACACCTATGATTCAATTTCAAACCCTATTCCTCCTATTCAATATACACACACAAATCCATCAGTCAATTTTCTTAGGAGAGCATACATGATAAAAATCAAAGAGGAAGTTGCAGACAAGAAATAAATTCACTTACTTCTATAGAAGTGCAGACACAGTTGCAATGGGGTATGGAGGGAGGGGGGGAGAGAATAAGAGAAAGATGGATGGGGTATGGAGGAAGGGAGAAGGGGAGAGAGCAAGAGAGAGAGAGAGGGATGGGGTATGGAGGAAGGGATAAGGGGAGAGAGGGAGGGATGGGGTATGGAGGAAGGGAGAAGGGAGAAGGGGAGAGAGCGAGAGAGAGAGGGATGGGGTATGGAGGAAGGGATAAGGGGAGAGAGGGAGGGATGGGGTATGGAGGAAGGGAGAAGGAGAGAGAGAGAGAGAGAGAGAGAGAGAGGCACCTTGTATGTGTTTGAGAGGGGGAGACAATACACTTACATGTGTATATATATACTTAATATATTATATATATATATAAAAATTTATATTATATGTATATACACATATTATATATACAATATCATATTATACACATTATATATTACATATATTATATGTATATACATATATTATATATTACATATATTATATGTATATACACATATTATATATAGAATATCATATTATACAATAGCGCGTACGCGATGTTTATAGTAAAAAGAGCGTGTACACAATGTTTATAATAAAAAGAGTGTGTACGCGATGTTTATAGTTAAAAGAGTGTGTGCGCATTGTTTATAGTAAAAAGAGCATGTACGCGTTGTTTATAGTAAAAAGAGCACATATGCGCTACTTACACCATAATTACCCCGTACACGATTTTGACTGTTTAGGCTTGTAAATAGGCCTGGATGACAAAGCTATGGTTTGGAAGTTTGATTTCCCTCCATTTCTCTCATTTTTGACGTGTTTTATTTTATCAACTTGGTTTATCGACTTTGTCATCATCAGGTTTACACTTCATCAAGTGGGTATTTCTAAAATTGCCACCATATTTTCACCCATCTTTTGAGCTTTCTAACCATATAATTTTTTTTCAATTTGAACAACAATAACATATTATTATTGAATTTCTTTTACCAATGTCTCCATAGTTCTCACAGACATAGGTACACCATTTTTTGAATAACTTTTGATATACTTATCCAAATTTAAAACTTTATATATTATTGTAGTGCACTTGATTCTTTACAATTTAAAAAATATATATATTTTTTATTTGTTTAGTGCAACTTATGCTTCGTGCACGAACAGGTACCTAATTTTCAAGATGTGCTCGATTGGAAAAATCATAAAAAAAAAATACTCAACAAAAAATTACAAAAAAATACAATTCTTCTAGTTCTCACTCTTAACTATCTTTCTGCCAAAGGATTTGTCAAAATACTAAATCTAACTATGACTTTTTTGATGCGCACATCAGACACTATGTTATGTTTTTCAGAAAAAATCAACATCATTTTTTTGTGCGCGAAGGATTTGACCCCCTTAATCTTATCCAATTTTGAAAAAGTTTACTACTTTGGAAACTAGATTTAGAGTACTACAATATTTGTTCTTTGATTATCTTCATATCTTGAGTGGATGACTTTCAAATTTTGCCTCCAAGTTCAAGTTCACCTGATTTCAGAAAAAAAGAAAAAAAAAAGTGTCCACTTATACCCCCCTTTTTGACCACCATCTTTGTGCACTTACCCTGCATAGTAATGGAATGTTGCAAGAATGTGGTATAAATATACCACCTAAAACTATAAAGGATTTTATATCAAGTTTATTTTGTAACCCACCAAATGAGTAAAATTTTCTTTTCAATGCATGTGTTTTCGATGCATGTGATATATTTGGCAATCTTGCATTGTTGGATGAATGTTTGCATGAAAATATTTCAATTGTTTTTGGACAACAATTAGTTGATGTTAAAAGATTTAAAAATGTTGAGTATCCATTGAAGGATGGAAAGGTTGGAAGACGGTGTGATCTAATCACTGAAAAAGTTAGTGTTCATGCATTTATGAATGAATTTAAGAGCAAGATCGTACCTAAATATGTTAAACACTCTCAAAATGTTAGATGTCTTGATGGTCAATTTCGAATATCTAAGGATACATTTCCTATTGGTAGTATACTTTTGGTCATTGACTTTGCAGAGAACTACATGCTTGCACCACAAGATGAGGTCCAATCGCAATACTACAATTCAGTGCAAGTATCATTTTTTGTCCATATTGTCTATAGGCATACACCAGATAGTACAGAAGAGGATCGTAAAATTTTGAGAGAGTACCATTTTTATATGAGTGATAATAAATTACACTCATCTAAGTTTGTCTAGTATTGCTTCAAGACCTTTTTTGAGAATTTGAGGGAGAGAGAAATTCAAATGACACAACATCTAATGTGGTCATATAATTGCACAAGAAAATTCAAGAATGCTAGAATGTTTTATTGGTTGAGTAGGATTCATAAGAAAACTAATATCGAACACATGTGGAGTTTTTTTTAGGCTGGACGCAGGAAAGGAGAACATGATGGTGTCGGTGCATGTGTTAAGAGAGCCCTTTGCAGAGAGCAACTCAAATTCGAGGAAAAAGCTAAATTTAAAAATGCAAGTGTAATTGTGGATTGGTGTAGTGCAACTTTATCCACAGGATCAAGTCAAAACTCTACAATTAGACATTTCTTCTGGCTAGTTAAAGAGGAGAATATCCTTCCAAGATATGATTGTGATACAATCAATGGGTTAGATAGATGGAATTCATTTAAGAGTTATAATTCTACCACTTGGACTATATGGAATAGAGAGCTTACGTGTTTTTGTTAATTTTGTGTTGCAGGTGAATGGGAAGAATGCGAGAATACAGAACTGGTCGAAGAATGACAACAAAAATCCTTAACACCTAGTGAGACACAATATCAAGATGTTAAAAGAAATGAAGACCCAGATCATGCATTTGCATCAGAAGATTATGATTGTGTTTCAGACCTCATACAACTTGGTAATTTAATTCAATTTCTTTTTTATAACTTTAAATTATATTTTTATGTATTGTCATATAATTTATGATTGTATTTGAATTATAAATTCTAACAGGTTTTATTTCTACATGTACATAAATTTGTTTTCTAGGACATGTGTATGTTGTTGTTGCACCTGATGATAATGATGAGCAGGTTGAGTATTGGCTAGCTAGATGTGTAGAACCTAAGAAAAAGTTGATATGTGATCAAGTAGATGATGATGGTTTTCAATATCCAGTTGGGTCTGTTGTGGTAGTTGGCACATGGCTACGCAAATACTTAACAAGAAGGAATGGCTTACCAGCTTATGAAGACTACCAATCAAAAAAAGAATATTATGCACTATTCTCATTTGGTGGTGGCAACAAACATCAAATTAGAAAGATACAAAGGTAGACCTGCTAATAAGGTATTGTGGACACTTTCAGTAGAAGAGCATGAGGCAATCATAGACGCATCGCAGAAGAGAGAGGATGTAGATGGTACATTAGGTTGAATCAAATTTATATGCATGTAAGTTTGTGTTAATTGTGTGAACTCTTTTATATTTAATTATGATAAAAAAAATTCTTTCTCCCTTTAACATTGTATTTGTCTACATTTGATACAATTTTGGTTTCATAAACAACATTGTATTAGTTATCTTCTTCTTAATGTTATTTTGTGCACATTATAATTGTGTTACAATCATTCTAATTTTTTATTGTGTTACATTGTATTTGTCTAGTTTAGATACAATTTTGGTTTCATAATAATTTAATGTTATTTTGTGCACATTGTAATTGTATTACAATCATTCTAATTTTTTATGATATATTTATTTTATCGTAATCTCTTCATAGATTAATTGTAAGTTCTTGATTTTATTATTATTTTAAGAATAAGATGTTATTGTAAATCAGAATAATTATTTTATTGAATTATAAATTATTGCACTATAAGATGATCAATCACAATGTTAAAATATAAAGTCATAAATAGATCATATATAATCACTAGAGGGCACCAAATCATATATAATCACATAACAAGACCTGATATCATAATAGAAAGGAAATGACATAATAAAAAGTCCTATATATAATCACATAACAAGTCCTGATGACATAATAACAAGTCCTGAAAAAATAATAACAAGAAAATGACATAATAATAAGTCCAAATAACATAATAACAATTCCTATGATAACATAATAAGTGTCATCATAAAAAGTCCATAATACAATAACATGACATGATCTAAAATATATAAGCTAATAACTCTCGTGCATCTCATCTACAGTCCTCTTCACTCCACGTGAAGGTGGCTGAGATGAATCATCCTGCTACACGTGGTCCTAAGATGCACCATCCTCTGTGTGTGCAGTATTAGTGTCTCCACCCTCTTGTACATTATTAAAAGATTTTACATGAGAAGAAGATTTAACATGAGAAGAAGTTACTTGCATAATTCACTTATAAAGTAATTAAATACTAAAATTTTAAAATAAATTACCATACGAACGTGCTCTACAATGCCCTCACTGGTACGTGGAGATCCACTATCACAAACAAGAAAAGTGGTTGTAGTCAAGTCCTATAAAAAAAAACATTGTACATCAATTATGATAAACCCTATAAAAGCTAGGTACACAGTATAAACAAATTAGCAATTATTTTTCTAATCATCACCGCAAATGACAATGTCGACGGTTGCATCTGGCTCAATCCCGTAGCCATACCAATATTGGTAGTGGTATCGACCTAAACAACATATATAAAGCATGAATCAAACTTATATATACATAAATTATAAATTATATATATAGACTACAAGTTTATCGCAGAAAAGCATACATATGATGTGTCATGTGTAGCCAAAGTAACTGATGGGTGAAGGCGTACATGTGATGCATCATCAAACAATCCAGAAGCCTACAATTGCAAAAAATAACGAACATGAATCAGAGTTGTACATAAATTAGTAAGCATATAAACACTTCAAATTAATGGATGAAAAACATACTAGTGGTATATGAGGCTAAGCCTCAGTGGTCAACAGGTCACGTGAAGAAATAGCCACCTCGGCACTACACGAAGCACCCTACAAAATTGAAAAAACATATCATACACATGATTACATTAAAAAAATTATTTTTTATTTTAAATGTACATATCAATACAATGTATCTAGATGAAAGTGCATACCATAAATGGGGCACCGACATCTCTAGGTATCAAGGTAACATGATGTCAGTCCCTCAATGACGTGGTATGATCCATCATTTGTTCAAAAAAATTGACTCGTGTTATGGTTCATATGTGTATATACAAGGAATTTAATATTGCACTCTAAATTATATAAATAAATTTGTACCTCTGTAGGTTGATCATCATCTGCGCACAGAAGATCAACATATGAAGAGATGGCATCAGCATGTGCAACCTCCTCGGCATCATCATAACCACCATGGGAAGCATCAACATCATCAAAATCACCATCTCCTCTAGGGAAGCCTCACTCTGTGGACCCATACATACATTCTCGCAGCTCATGCAAACATGTGTTGGAACCAAGAGTACAATCCACTGCTCGATGATGGGCAGGTGTTGGAACAACTGGTGCAGGAAGAGGAACCAAGGGATCATCATGCACACGGTTTCTAACTTTGTCGCTCAATTTGGCCCCCGACCTATCTTGGGGCATGCCTCTCCCGACCCCCTGAAATAATCTAATGTCAAAGTAATTGGGTATTTTACCCAATTCAAATTTGGCCCACAATTTTTTCAAAAAATACATGGGCACCTCATGATTGGAGTGTGGCGGATAGTCAAAGACCATCCACCACTGCTCCCAAAAGTGTCTAGCTATGCCAAGGTGCCTACACCATCGAATAGAGATCCATGGCTTCTTCAAATATATCTCTTCACCTATCTTAGGGTTCACAAAATATTGTTTCAAATCCATTTTTATTATTTTCAATTCATTGACTTTTTTATATGATAGGCCATCAATGTAAAAAGCATGCAATCCCTCCCTCCAAATATGATAGCTATCCAACTCACTATCTAAAGCTCGTATAGACTGAACAATCCCTTGCATACTATCTTCAAGGTGCAACGACTGTGGAGGAGGATGAGGCTTGCATCTAATGGTGTGGATATCCCTAATCAGAGAATCAATATTCCTCCTAATGGTCTACCTCAACTGATCGAGTGGAGGTGGAGGTGGAGGTGGAGGTGGAGGTGGAGGGGGTGGAGGTGGAGGTAGCGCTAGACCTAATAGCTCATCTATCTCAAACTCATCCATTATGTGAAAATAATCTACATATATATACAAACATGAAAATTTACAATTACTATTTAATTTACATTTCACCTTCCAAAAAAACTTATAATTAAATATAATTTACCAACTTAAATATCAAAAAAGGAAGCTCACATAGATCTATATTATTAATAGGTGGATCTATTTTAATAATAAGCATCATTTAAGAAATGTTATCCACTTAAATCAAAGTATAAGAAATATTCTACAAAATAAAACATCATAATGCCCATGCAACTCAAACAATACTTTTTTACCTATTTTTCTTAATATATATCATTTTTTAATAATCATAATATAAATCATTTTTAATATGGAACATGAATTTGATAAATTAATCTGATTTAAGATAGATCAATATTATATAAGGAACATGAATTTGATTTAACATCTAAAGATGCATTAGTATAAGTTCCATCAAAATAATAAAAATAAAGGTAATATGAGAGAGAGAGTGAGAGAATAAATAATGAGAGAGAGAGAGAGAGAGAGAATAAATAATGAGAGTGAGAGAGAGAGAGAGAGAGTAGATGATGTGAGAGAGAGAATAGATTATGAGAGAGAGAGAATAGGTAATAGATGATGGGAGAGAGAGAGAGAGAGAGAATAGATAATAAGAGAGAGAGAGAGAGGATATAGATAATAAGAGAGAGAGAGAGAGTATGTAATGAGAGAGAGTAGGTAATATGAGAGAGAGAGAGAGAGAGAACAGATAAGAGTGAGAGAGAGAGAGTATGTAATGAGAGAGAGTAAGTAATATGAGAGAGAGAGTATGTAATATGAGAGAGAGAGAGAGAGATAATAGATAATAAGTGAGAGAAAAAGTATGTAAAGAGAGAGAGTAGGTGATATGAGAGAGAGAGAATAGATAATAAGAGAGAGAGAGAGAGAATAGATAATGAGAGAGAGAGAATAGATAATATAAGAGAGAGAGAGAGGGGTAAGGAATCTTATGGTATTAAAGGTCCTACTAAGGGGTAGTTAGGTATCTTAAGGGGTTCTAGGTATCTTAAAAGGTTGTAGGTTATACTAAGGTGTCGTAGGATATCATTTTAACTTCTAACTATACATGTTTAATATTTATACATAACATTAGAAACATATAGAATGTAACATTTCAACACATGATCAATTTAAACATAAATTAAACATAAAAACATAAATTAAACATCTAACTTTTACAAAAGAATCCTATAATTAAATACAACATTTAGAAATATAAATTTAAACATTCAAACTTTTACGCACGATTAAAATAGAGAGAGAGAGAGAGGGAGAGTATGTAATTTGAGTTACGAGTTAGAGAGAGAATAGATAATGAGTGATAGAGAGTAGGTAATGATAGAGAGAGGGTAATGAAAGAGAGAGAGGGTAACATGTGAGAGAGAGAGAGAGGGGTAATGTGTGTGTGTGAGAGAGAGAGAGGGGGTAATGTGTGTGTGTGTGTGAGAGAGAGAGAGAGGGGGGGTAATGAGAGATTGAGAGAGAGAGCATAATGACAAAGATGGTAATGTGTACGTGTGTGAGAGAGAGCGGGGGGGGGGGGGGGTGTTTAGGGTTTGTCGTTTGTTTATTTTCTAGGGTTTTTTGTTCATTTTTTTTCTATCTAGGGTTTATTTTTCATTTTTTAGTCCAGGGTTTATTGTTTGTTTTTTGTGTCTAATGTTTATTGTTCATTTACATTTTTGTTTTTTGTTTTTTTCCTACAGTTTTAATTTTTTACTGTTTTTTGTTTTTTTTTCCTACGGTTTTAATTTTGTACTTTAAAACACTACAATTAAAAAATAACAATAAATTAACATTTTTTTATGAAAAATAATAATAAAAAAAAGAATATAAAAAACAAAACTACGTACCTGGAAGGAAGTAAAAAATGGTCTGGGGGGTCAGCTGGGATGAAAAAAATGGAAACCCGTGCTCCTCTGAAACGTTTACCCATTTTTGAAGCAGTGAAAATGATGGAAAATGGTTTAAAAATAAAAAATAAATACATTCAAAAAATTGGTCCCCATTTTTTGCAAATTGAGTGCTCGATTTGAAAAAAACGGGCACACGTTTCCAAAAAACATGTACCTATTTTTTAACACCTCAGGCACCTGAAGAGAAATAGGTGCCCAATTTGTAAAAATCAGGCACCCCTTTCTAGCGGGCTCTTTTCCCAACCCGCGGACTTCCTCCGGATTGGGACCCAACTTTGTACATTTACCCATTATATATTATATTAATACTATTAATATTATTAATAAATATATAATAATAAATTATTTAATCAATATGATAATAATATATTAATAAGGTTTTATATTAAATATATTTAAATTAACATTATATAGTTATTCAATCTTTTAATGCGCATACTCGGATTGATCTAACTCCAAATGAGTTGATGAAGGTGGTGTTGGCATTTTAATAGAAGGAGACTGTTGATATTCATTAAGGATATTGAGAAGGTTGTTGAAGATTATTTGATATAACTGAAAAAGGATGATAACTATCTTTATAACATTATTTTGTCATTGATGTCAAGAAATTGATTTTCTGATTCAGTATGATGTTGCCATATCTTGAGAAGATTGATTTGAAGAGAATTAAGATGTCGGTAAAAGACACAGAAAGAATGTGATAAGAAAGGGGAGAAATAAGATATTCAATGGGCAACTATTATCGAGTTAGACAATGATGAGATCATGATGTTTAGATTGTTTTTATATCCTACATATGTTGTTGATTATAAGGTTAATACTATACTATGTCACCGAGAAAAGAACCTAGTCGATAAACCCTAAGGAACCTAGTCGGTAAACCCTAAGGTTACCGATATCGGTTAATGAAGGCGGAATGTCTACCGAGTAAAGTTTAGTATTTACTGAGTTGCAACCGAGTTATGATAGATCGCATTGGATGGATAAAAGCATTATTTAATGAAGGACAATGATTAATTGGAGATGTATAAATGATTGGTATGTCATGCATGAAGTTTGTTAAGGATCTATGGCAATAGAAGATCGGCAGGAAGATCTACAGCGCAGATTGAACCGCAATAACCTTGTGCAAGTTCCAAGAAAGGAATGCAAGTCCCAAGGCGAGGTAAAACATTTTCAGATCGAAAGATGCATTGAACCTAGTCAAGATTGAAGATCTGATGGCTAAGATTGATCATGGGAAATGTGATCAAGGAGATTCAGCGGTTAGCAAATTGTTTATAAATAAGAAATTGTTGATGAACAATGTATGCGGGCAAGTGTAAGCACAGGGATGCTACATAGTGATTACCAAGCACAGAAGCTTGAAGACCTGTTTGAATAACAGAGTAAGGAGCCTAGCAGAGGGACAAGATAAGTCCTGTGACAAGATTGTTTTGAGCAAATAAGAATCTGCTTTAGCATTTTAGATGTGAAGTTGCAGATATATTTTATTACTATTATTTTGTAAGTGACAGAAAATCTCTTAACCGAGTGGACTTAACAGTCTTATTTGTAAACCCTCTAGCAAGGTAACATTCTAAATGAGTGTTTGAAATCCTTTTACAAGGTCACTTCTAACAAAGTGAAGATCCTAACAGACCTGAGGGAAATCCATTAACCAGGTCACATCTAGCAATGTGTTTGTAATCTTTAACAGGATTTGCTTTTAACCGAGCATACTCTAGAAGAGTATATTTCTTAGTGGGTCCGAAATCCCATAGTAGTTTTTCCCTATTTGGGTTTCCATGTTAAATCTGGTGTTATATGTGTTATGATGATTATGTGTTTATGAGTTTGCATGTTTAGCAGTTTTTTATTATATTGCTGAAGTATAAGTTACCGAGGTTGAATCTGTTGATTTTATGGAAGATTAAGTTTGTATGATTCACCCCCCCCCCCCCCCTCTCATCTTGTTAGCTATTGGCATCAGAACCTTACAGGTGGAGTGGGAAAGGTCGTGAAAAGGGTGGTTCAAATTGAATTTTCATGGGGCCTCTAAAGGCAACCCTAGTCCATCGGGAGCAAGATTTCTGGTGAGAGACTAGGAGAAAAGTATTGTTGCCTTTGGAGCTTTGAAGCTTGCGGATAGCACAAATAATGAGGAGGAAGACAATGCGGCAATTGTAGCCTTAAAATTAGGTAAAAATTTGTGTCTTTCTAAAGTTTTTTTGGAGAGAGAGATTCTCTAATTTTAATTAATTCTCTAAAGCAAGGAGAGATTAGTGCATGACATTTAAATAATTATATAATTTTGGTAAACCAAATTCTATCAACCTTTGATGATTACAAAATTGATCATGTGTGACATGGTGGCAATGATATTTTTTCAATGGTTGTAGCTTGTGGCCTAGAGGTGGAAGGGGACATGTGGGGGCATGTTACAGAAGATTATCTCTATAGGTTGCAGTCGGTGTTGGAGAGGGCAACTATGGGGATGGAGTTTCTAGTGAATGAGGAGAAGAAGGGCTCTGATGACACCCCGCAACAATTCATACCCTTCATTCGATGGGAAAAGGGGATGGATCATGATGAGCAATGGGCTGAAGCCTACATTAGTTGGGATTCGCTGAAGAATTTCCTATGAGAGAAAGAGAAAGAATGTGTGAAGGGCAAACAAAATATTGGGGACAAGGAGGCGTTAGCAGCTCAATTTGATGCAAAATATTTATGGGTCAATGGACCATTAAAAATTGTAAGGAAAAAATGCAATAGTTTGTAATGTTTGTAGGGTTTCATATGTTTTGATATAGTTCTTCCCACTTTCAATTTTTGTCTATGTCAATCTTTTTCATGGCCACAGTTTGTATGGGCGGCAGATGGTGTGTTTCAGTTGATAGTGGTTTTGTATGTTTTTAGATGTTTTTTGCCACTGCATACATGGTTGATTGGTGGGGATGGTTGATGTAGGGTTGGGGCTTGTCGTGCCCCTGTTTTCTAAACATATGGCTTTGAGACTAATATTGTGAATCGAAAGGTGGATGGAATATACTCCAAATTTTGTATTATATTTGAATATTAATAAAATATCTTATTATCGATCAAAAAAAATATTATATAGTTATAATATATTTAGTTTAATAATCTAATAATATAATATTATATAATTATTGTAGACATCTAAAATTGTCCCATGTTTGTGGACGTCAATTTCACAAATTGTTCTCTTCAATAATTAAACAACTTAATTATTTAATTATTTTATCTTCATTCTTCCAAATTGACATTTATTCTTCTAATTTCATAATCAATTCATCATTAACCATTCTATCTCTAATAGTAATTAAATAATATTATTTAATTAATTGAAATTATTAACTTTAATTAAATGATCTTCAATTGTTTAATTAAATTCGATTTCTACTATGAGTCCCACGATTAATTAATCATTTATCCTCATTTCAAATTAATTTCATTTTCTTCTAAATTCAAATTCAATTATTATTCCCTCCGCTTTTCCACATTTATTAAACTAGCATACCTATATTTTATAAATAAAATATATGTAGACAACGTAGAGAGACATCAAATTTTAAAAATCTTTACCTTTCATAGATTAATTACGCTGAGAGGCATATTAGGCTCATAGACATATGTAAGATTCTTTGTCAATAAAAATGAAAGTCATTTAAGTTGACATGCATTTGGTCGTCAACCAATTTGTCAATTTAAAAAAGTATTATCTATATTAATTAGGCTCACAGCCAAATGTAAGATTCTCTATCAATAAAATAGAAAGTCATTTAAGTTGATGTGCATTTGGCCGTCAACCAATTTGTCAATTAAAAAAAAGTATTATCTATATTTAAAAAAGCAATATCTATATTACTGATTCAAATTTTCCTTTAAAATCAATTTTACAATATTACTAATCAAAATATAATATAAAAATTTAAAAAATAATTGACAAAAAATTTATAATAATTTTAAATAGAATATTTATTTAAAAATTTATAAATTAGATTTTATAGTTTTAAAATGGAAAAAAAAAATTAAAAAGCATTATCTATATTATTTAAATTATTTTATTTTATTTAAATTCAAAATTTTGCTTTAAAATTAATTTCACAATATTATTATATTCAAAAAAATTACTAACCAAAATATAATATAAAATTAAAAAATAATAATTTTTTAGTCCAATTATCTTACAATTTTATAAAAATTACAAGTTTTCCTTACTAACCAAACAACTTATACATGAAAATTGTAATTTTTTCTTATTAATTAATCAATTTATGCTAAGTTTAATTAATTTGCACTAATATAGGTAAGCTAAAGCTAATTAAAATTCAAGAATTTCTTAAGAATTAAAAAATTAAATTAAATCAAATCAAATTAAATCAAATTAAGTAACTTAAATTCAATTAAATGATTTAAATAAATTAAATCAAATAACTAAAATTAAATTAAATTGAATTACTAAAATTAAAATATTTATTCATATAACCAATCAAAAAAAAACTATTCATATAAAAAGTCAATTGCACATAGATAAGATTTTCTTTATATGAATTTAAAACTCAGTCAATTTAATTTTTAACATAATTTTAATAAGGTTGTCTTAAATAAGAATTTAGAATCTTGTCATAATTGAAAATATAATTATTTTTATTTTTTAAAACAGTTTCTATTTTTCTATATGAATTTAGAAACTTGTCATAATATATAAAATTTAAGATTATGACATTTATTATTAATAAATTAGTAATTATTAACTAATTATAATTTGATATATTTATGTAATAGATATGATTGAATAATGTCTAAAATAACTTAAATGAAATTAAATTGAAAAAATAAAATCTTATTTAGTTTTTTTATGTTTAATATTTAGTTCAACTTATAGTTAGTCCAATTAGCTTGCAATTTATAAAAATTGTAAATTTTCTTTAATAACCTATCAACTTATACATGAAAATTGTGAGTTTTCCTTATTAACTAATCAATTTATACCAAGTCCAATTAATAAAAATATTTATTTTATCAAAATTGCAACTTTTTTATTAATATTATTTTCAACTAGAAGAGAAGTTGCATAATTTCCAAGCTTTCCTTATTTATAATCCAAGTTTTCCTTATTAACAAAACATTTTAAATACTTAGTCCAGTCAGCTTGGAGTAATATAGGCATTTATTTTATGTAAATTGCAAGTTTTTCTTATTATAATTACTTTTAACTAGAAGAGAAGTTGCATAATTTGTAAGTCTTTTCTATTTATAATCCTTTTAATTAGAAGAGGAAGTCTTCCTTATACTTGCATTATTTAAGACGGTTTGGTGAACAAGTTAGTAGCTATCCATTTGAACAATATACTCTCCTACATTCCATTTGCTAAAACATGGATTGAGGTATCTATCACAACAACAATTGTCACCTTTGATGGTTTAATCCACAATGAATTTTATTTAATTCTAGAAAGAGATGTTATCTTTATATGTTCTCCCATTTGAACTATGATAGTTTTGAGACCAAAGTAATTGCAAGGTCTACCATTTCTTTTGTATGTTGATATTTTTTTTAAATAGATTAGAGTGGTGACTATTGGCTTTCCTACAACACCCTTGCTACTAGCAAGGGCTTACATTTGCATATTTGCTTCTCATACTAAGGAAGATTTATTGAGAGCATCAAAAGTGTGTATATGGAATTGCATTCTTTGTTTTGAATATAGAACCTCTGGGTGTTGTTCAAATAAAAATGTAAATATAAATAAGATATTTTTATCTCATATTTTAAGAATGAAGACACTAAATATTTTCTTAATTACATGTGTTAACAAGCACTTATTAAAATCCTTGAAAGCCTCATTCCTCTTTTTATGGCATTTTTTTGTTGCTCTATTGGTTGAATTTTTTATTAGACCTTGTAATGAACAATTTGTAGCTAGATTTCATTCATATAAAATTGGTCTTGTTTGTCCCTTTGAAATTTGCTTATTTGCATGGAAAAAAAAATTGATTGTAACTTGCAAGAAAGTTGTAATTATTGTTTAATTTTTATAATAGTATCAATAATTGAATGTACATAAAATTTATTTTGTAGAAAGAATATTTTTGACAATTTATTATTTTATATTTTTATAAAAAAAATTTGTAGAAAAGATATTTTTATCATATCATTTTTTTGTTTTGGATATTAATAAATATTTACAAAATAGAACTTTTATTATCTTTAAATGTACTAGTATATTTCGAAACATTTCATTATTCCTTTATACGTTTGTTTAATATTCCATTATAGATGGTGGGTTGGATTTTATCACTTGCTCACAAAACCATCAATTTATTAATTTACTGTATTTATATTGGGGAAAAAAGACTTGCCAAAGAAATGATAGTAAGACACCGCAACAAGGACATTTTTAAGGAAACTAAACTGAATCTCACTATTATTCAATAATTTTTCTTTCTTTGGTTTTGTGTGTTTTATAAAATTGTCACTTGTTTTAATATAGATATTTTAAATATATTTATTGAAAACATATCAAAATTTTCAATACAAAATACTAAATACTAATTTATCTTACAATTACATACACCTATTTTATTGATTAGATATAAGCTTTACTCAAGGTTAGGATTTATTTAAGGTTATAGTTAAGGTTTAATTAGAATTAGCAATATGATTCAACTAGGGTTGTTGTGAAGGTTAAGAGGTTAATGGTTAATTCTAATAATCGAATTACATGTTAATCAAAGATTAATTTGGAAGTATTTGGATAGAAACAAACAATATCTTTAGGTGTCTCTTTGAAATTGTTTATCTACGTGGAGAAAAAAATTGACTATAACTTGCATGAAAGTTGTAATTATTGTGTTAATTTTTATAATAGTAGCATAAATTGAATGTGCATAAAATTTATTTTGTAGAAAGAATATTTTTGACAATTTATTATTTAATATTTTGTAAAAAAGATATTTTTATCATATCATTTTTTTGTTTTTAATATTAATTTTTTAATAGTAATAAATATTTACAAATTAGAACTTTTATTCTCTTTAAATGTAGTAGTATATCTGGAAAAAAATTATTATTCCTTTATACATTTGTTTGATATTGCATTATAGGTGGTGGGTTGGATTTTGTCACTCATTCACAAAACCATCAATTTATTAATTTATTGTGTTTATATTAGGAAAAAAAATACTTGCCAAAGCAATGATAGTAAGACACCACAACAAGGACATTTTTAAGGAAGCTAAACCAAATCTCATTATTATTCAAGAATTTTTATTTCTTAGTTTTATAAGTGTAAAATTGTCACTTGGTTTACTATAGATATTTTAAATATATTTATTGAAATCATATTAAAATTTTCAATACAAAATATTAATTTACCTTACAATTACATAAACCTATTTTATTAATTAGGCATAAGGTTTATTGAAGGTTAGGATTTATTTAATGTTATAGTCAAGGTTTAATTAGGATTAGCAATAGGATTCAACTAGGGTGGTTGTGGAGGTTACGAGGTTAAGGGTTAATTCTAATAATTGAATTACAAGTTAATCACAAATTAATTTGAAAGTATTTGGATAGAAACAAATAATATCTTTAGGTTAAATATTCAATAAAAAATGCATTTGAATGTATTTGGATTTATAATAATTTTATTTACTTTGATAACATATAATTGCTTAAACTATAGAATCATATATATGATATCCTAATTTGTCTATAAAAAAATTTATTTTCCTATTTGTTATTAATGTAAATGCTAATAATAATTTGCATGCAAGTCGTTAGGATGTTACACAATGCAATTACATGGGTGTCCACTTGGTTGTCAAAGTATCACTGGAAACTTCCAATCAATGTTAGCTTTCGTATAGAAGAATTCAATGTTCGCAAATTGGTTGAGAGAAAAGATGGTCAATAAAAAATTTTAAAATGGAGCAATAACTAGTCATTTTTTTTATATAATTATGCTCTATACTTTAACTTTCTTTGTGGATCCAAGGTGAAAATGAACTTAGATGTACAATTCAATAATCTACAAATTGAGATTACAAATTGTTATGACTGGTCAATTGCTCTATACCATGAGCTTTGAGATCTCTACCTTGTTGGATGTATTTGGAAGGTCACTATGAGGCCATCATTGACCATCATAAAGCACAACCTATCTAATCAATTTAGTATGAAGTTCATGAGATTCCTTTAGGGAAAATCACAAATTAGTTATCACACGGGGCTACTTGAGGAATGGTTGCTCGCTACGTTTAAGTTCAATTATTCAATTAGATTCATAGTGCATTAAGCAATGTCATCATTCAGGTTGTTACATGCACACTATAGAATACCCGCATTGCATGTCGTGAAGTCTAATGTGACAATTAAAGTTCGAGCTCTTCTTGATGATACTGAAAATGGAGACTTATTGTCAATGCATAAATGGTTCACATTGTAACTATGGCTAAATTCTATTTTGACACTATTTTATAGATGTTGGTTGAGAGTTATTATTACCACATAAATATTTAACTAAGACTGTAATTATCAAAATATACAGTCAGTGATGTATGCATTTTGTTCATCCACATTATTCATTACATTTTGGAATTTATTTCAAATACTTTGAATTATCTATTCAACTATTTCTTTGTAAACATATTACTGACAAACTCTTTATTATAATTTATGAATATTAAATATTTTCATAATTTGATATCTCTCAGTGTGTCTTTATTTTTTTAAATATAGGTATACTAGTTAAAAAAATCTTTACCTTTAGCATAGATTAATTAAGTTCATATGATTAATATTTATTATAATTTAGTCTTATTTAAATATACATTTAAAAACATAATTTTTTAAATTAGAAGTTTCTTTTAAATCTAGATTTAAAAATATAAGTTTTAGAGTCCTATCTTAGAATATGAAATGATTTGCATGCAAAAATAAATAAAAGTTTATTTTCAATCTAGATTTAAAAACATAAAATTTTAAATTAGAAGTTTTTAAAATCTAGACTTAAAAATATATTTCTTTTACATTTAATAAATAATAATAATAGAGAGTTTCTTTTTAATTTAGATTTGTTTCTTTTAAATCTAGATTTTAAAATATATATTTTTATTTAATAAATAATAATAATAGAAAGTTGTTTAATTTAGATTTTAGTCTATAACTTATTTTTAAATTATGTACTATTTAGTCATAATAAATAATAATAAATAATAATAATAATAATAATAATAATAATAATAATAATAGAAGAACAACAAATAATAATTGTCTTTGTAAGCATCTAAAAAAGGTCAATGCTTGCAGTGTCGTACTTTAACATGTCCGTGTGACCTTACTTTAGGGTTTTCCACATCTTATTAACATTTCTTCCATGTCATGCACTTGATCTTTATCATTTGTCGACATCTTGTCATTCTTCTGTGCTTATGTGCTCTTAGGTATTGTCAAATATTGTCTCTCGAGTTGCAATCTGCAGTCGTAATCAATTTTTTCATGTCAATTGGACATCGTCAATCCTGGTTTGTGTTGAATTAGGGTTGTGTCCTCCATCTTTGTCATTTTTAATCAATCTTTGATCAATTGTCATCATTTTGGATCCTCTTTTCAATTGTCAGTTGTCGCTCAATCTTGTCAACTTGTGATCGATTCGTCATCAGTCTTCGTCAATCTCGGCATCATGTTATTCGACATTTCATCAACTCGACCCTTTATCAATCTTTGATCAATTTGTCATCGGTGTCAATCAATCATCAATCTTTGTCAATTTTGGATCAATTAGTCATGGATCCTTTTTCATTTGTCATCTATCAATTTTGTCCTTTTGCCAATTATTGATCAATTTGTCATCGATCTTTGTCAATCAACATCGACACTTTATCAATTGTTCAATTTTCATCATTTTCGAATTGACCGTGCATCAATTGCTTTTTGTCATGACCTAATTGTTGTCCTTTCATCTCTATTTCATCTCCTAGGGTTTTATGATTTAATCATTTAATCCTATTAACTTTTCCTTCTAGGTTAAATAAATTATTTTATTTATCTTAGCTCCTCTTGTCGCAATTAAATGTTTTATTTAATTGGCTAATTATGTCCTCTTTGTGAATAATTAATGAGTGAATATTTGTTAATTAATTTCACCTAATTTCTAATTTTCAATTTCCTAATTCATGATTCCTCTTTTCCACCTAATTTTTGAATTTTTGAATTTCAAATTTCTTCTAATTCTTCCCTCCTAATTTTTCCCACTAATTTCTCCTCCTAATTAGCCCCTCTTTTTGTGCTCAATCATTTCATATAATTTGAGGCTATTTTATCTCTCAATCATGGAATAATTGATGAGCAATTATTGCTCTCAGTTTGTCATAAAGGGATATTTTCCCTCTCAATCATGTCATAATTTGATGAACATAATTTTCTCCCAATTTGTCATATCTTGAAAGAGCAATTTGTCATGAAATTCTTGTCAATTAATTTGTCACAAATCATGCCAATTCCTTATTTTGTTGCCCTTTTTTAATCCTCATGAAATTGTCTATAAATTGACCTCTCTTTTCAATCAATCTCAGCCACTTCTCGAATACCCTCACGCTATTGAATTCATTTGCAATCCTGCGTCCTTGCTCACATTTCCATTTTCTAGGTGAAGCCCACATATCTGGAGGAGAAAGAGAAACAATGGGGGAGATATGAAGGATATTTACATGCTTTTATTTGCATTTGTTTCTGAAATCTCACTTTCATTCCTTTATTGAGTGTGATAGGATCATTTCTTAGCTTATTAGGGTTTGTGGTTACCTAATTGATGGCTTTGATGTTTTCCATGATTCCTACATTACATTTCTTGGTGAACCCGACGTGAACTAACTAAATTTGATCCTTCTTGAGTGTCTTTGAGGTGTTTGCAGGTTGAATTTTAAGAAAAGCGCCCTTTCTAGGCAATTCCATGCCTTTTGTGCATGTGCAGGCTACTTTTGCGCCTATGCAGGATATTTATGTGCATGTGCTATCTATTTATGTGCATGTGCAAGATACTTTTGCGCCTGTGCAAAGAGGTTTTGCGCCTATGTGGCCCAAAACTATGCTTGTGCAGAGAATAGGATTTTGAGTTAATAGATCCAAAAATTTGATTGCATTAACATTATTGAAGGGTTGTGAGCTCAAATTAGGTTTCAATTTTGATAAATGATGGCTTAAAATGAACTCATATAGTGATTAATTAGGTTGGTCGACGAACAACAACTTTCAGACTTTCAATTTTCGTGCAATCGGCTTAAAAAGAGCTCCTCACTTTTCAATTTGGGCACTAAAATGAACACAAATCTTTTCATTTTGTTAAAAATTAGGTGCAATTAGTCTAATTATGGCTAAAATAAACTCACATAGCCTAATTAGCATGGTTAATGAACAACAAATGCTCATATTTTAGTCATTAGGGTTTTTGAGGTCATAACTCCTACATTTCAATTTTGAGCATTATAAGCTTGTGCAATTTAGGGTTTTGGTTGTGCATTATCTATTTTGGGCATAGATCCATCATGTTTGTTTGATATTTGGACAAAATCATGCCATCTTAGTGGGTTTTAGAGTCCCATCAGGTCAATTTTCATCAAAAACTGGGGTTTTCATGCATGGTATGGCTTTAATTTTGTAAAATTTACCCTCTGTCTGAGAATTTTTTGTTGTTTTGCAGGTGCACTACACTTCTACGCCTGTGTTCCCTGATTGTGCGCCTGTGTGCCTTGATTATGCGCCTGTGTGCTCTGAACTTGCGCCTATGTGCCCCGATTCTGCGCCTGTGTGCCCTGAAACTGTGCCTGTACAAGGGCAGAAAACTGGTCAATTTTACTTGCAGAATATGATGATTGCTTTCTATTTCATGCATTTTGGCTTTCTATGTTGTTGATGATTTGTGCAGCACCTTGGCAAAATGTTTGACGAATACTTATTCACAAACAACTAAAGTGTTTGTTGTAAAACACAGCCAAAGAATTTCATCAAAACTGAGTGTCTGCGATTTAAGAGTAGTTGCACACTTCCTTTCTAAGGATTAATGAACACCATGCATGCCATGTTTTCTTTTATTTTGCTTGTGTGTTTTTTACCCTTATAAGTGGGCCTGCCTCCCAATTTGCCTAGCACTTCGCACAGACATTGGTGAGAGGGAACGACCCAAAGTGGCAACGGGCTAAATCCAAGCTCTTTTGAGCCACTATAATCAAATGTGTTTGTGACAAAATTTGCAAGCAATGGGTGTTGGAATGGCATAGCGACAATTAAATTCACCAGATCTATGCCCACCCGAATGGATGCCCTGACTAAAAACCTTTGTGCTTAGAGACCAAAAACCTTCTACTTGTTGACTCAGGCATGTGATATGTGCATGTCGAAGAAACCCCTCATGTGCCCTTCAATTCGAGATGGTAAATTCTTGGGAAGTGATGCCCCTTCAATTCAAAGCTTGGTATGCCCATAGAAGTGAGTGTCGTGGAGGGGAGCTAGTGCTACCAGGCTTCTAACTATCTGGTTGAATGAGGTATTCTGGGTAAGGGGATTCAACAAGTATTGTCCTTGTCATCGTTAGGATTTTGTCATTGAATGTGCATGAGTGTCTTTTGTCAAAGTCAAACAAACATCTTGTCTTTTGTGCTTGTTAAAAGTGAATCATAAACAAAGGACATAATCAACCTTACAAACATTGGCAAAAATATTTTTTTCAAAAGCAAACGTAATCAAATTTGATCATCAAACCCAAACAATTGTCCAAACAAACTTCAAACAAAGTCAAACTTGGTCCCAAGAATTTCAAAGTATTCATCCAATAATTTGCAAATATTTTATTAACATGGCTTGTCAAAAGATTGGGTACCCTTGTTTCAGCATTCATGTCACTTAGGACTAGGTTTTGCATATTCCAGCTTAGGTCTTAGGACATATTGTCATCTTCCTTCAATTTAGTCCATTTCATTGCAAGCAACCTCATTTTGCACTTAGGTTTAAAAATTATTTCCCTAAGTCCACATTGCATGGTCATAACAAAGCTAAGCTTTCACTTAGGTCATACTATTTCCTTGCATACCCCTTTCTTACATTAGATCATATCATTGCAAAGTCCAAAACCCTAGTTCTTTCCTTAGGTTGACATTGTCATACATTTGCATTCATAGATCCTTGGTTCATATCATTTTGTCATATCATACCATATCCTTAGTTCATATCACATTCTTAGTTCAAATCATATCCCTAGGTCATTGTCATTATCATTGTCCTTTTGCATAATGGTGTCAATGTTTGGTTTTGTCAAGCTTGAAGAATTCAAAACTTTAGATTAAACCCTAAGTTGTTGTTAGGGAGTCTTGACTTTGTCTAAAATTGATCCTCTTGTCAAACATCATTTTGTCAAACCTAGCTTAGTATCCAAGCATATAGGTGAGACGTTGTCATTTTGTCTTATTGTCATTTTGTCCTTTGTCCTTTTAAGGCCTTGACTTCATTTCAATTTCCTAAGGGCCGAGTCTTTAGGGTTACATTTTAAAGTTTGTCCAAATCTTGAAAAACAACAAAAACTTAGGTTGCATTCTTGTCCACGATCACATTTGCATCCCTCAAAGTTGCATTTTCAAAACTCCAAAAAGATAAGTTGCATTGTCATCCTTTTAGGTTGCACTAGTTGCATATCATTATCATCCTTAAAATCTAAAACCCCAAAAACACTACATTGCATAGTGACATGTCTATTGAAACAAGGTTCCAAACTCCTATGATGCAACAAAGTTTGACATATCAACCGATGAATGGTCCAATGAATAACACAATGCAATCACAATTATATCCAAACCAACAAGGCAATACAACACAAACAAACTTTAATCTAAATGTTGGTCTGCCTGCAAACATGCCACGAGAGTATGGAATCGTTCAATTAGGACCACCATCACATTTTGAATCAAGGTTTATGCCAATGCAACCATTCGAACCTATCGTCAGTCTTGGCAGTCCGTTCGAACCTATCGTCTTCTGTCATTCTTATCGATCAATTGGCCTCTTTTCTGCATGTTTTCGGCCAATTCCTCGAGGGGGCATGCACATGTCATTGTTATTGTCTGGGGCATGCATATGTCATTGTCATTGTCTGGGGCATTTTCATTATTGTTCTTTGAAACAACGCTTAAAATCGCATTGTCTCAAAGAGGGGCAAAATGTAGACACCTAAAAATGGTCAACGCTTGCGGAGTCATACTTTAACATTTGCGCATTGCCTCATTTTAGGTTTTTGCGTCGCATTAACATTTCTCCTATGTCACGCACTTGGTCTTTATCATTTGCGAGCATCGAGTCATTCTTCTACATTCTTCAGTCGTCTTACTCTCAAATTTGGTCTTGTCGACAACACTATCCAATCATGATTTTGATCGATTTTATCCTGTCGCATCAATGTGCATGCTCATTTGTCATTATTTTGGACATTGTCAATCCTAATTAGGGTTTTGTCCTCTTATCGATTTGTCATCGATCGTTGTCCTCTTATCAATCTTGTCGATTTATTTTCAATCCTTCAATCTTGTCGATTAACGATTGATTTGTCATCGGTCGTTGTCATGTTCGATGTTGTCATTTTGCGATTGATTTGTCATCAATCGTGGTCATTTTCAATCCTGTCGTCTTGCAATCTATTTTGTCATAAATCCTTGTCCTCTTGTCAATCTTGTCATTTCGCGATCGATTTGTCATCGATCGTCGTCTTTCTCAATCGTGTCAATTTGGATCAATTTGTCATTGTTCCTCGTCAATTGGCGCATTTTATCAATTAAATCATTTATCACATTGGTCATTTATCAATCCAAAATTAAATCATGATCGAGTCAATTATCTTTCAAGACCTAATTGTCATTCTTGCATTGCTAATTCATCTTCTAGGGTTTTGTGATTTCATCATTTAACCTGATTTGTCATTTCCTCCTTTAGGATTAATAAATTATTTATTTATCCTAAGTTTTCTTGTCACAATTAAATGTTCATTTAATTGGCTAATTATTCTTCTTTGTGAATTAATTAATAAATGACAAATTATTAATTAATTTACCTAATTTCTAATTTTCATCAATTCTCTAATTTCCTAATTTTCTAAATTCCTAATTTCAAATTCCTCCTAATTCTCTCCTAAATTCATGGAAATGACATGTCAATTTGTCATAAATTTGTCATAATTGACAATCAATCAATTTTGACATAGAAGTTGTCATAATTTGTCATAAATTATCAATCAACAAATTTTGCATAGAAGGTGCATAATTTGTCATAAATTTGTCATAATTGACATAATTGATTTGCAATTTCCATTTGAATTAAATCATGCTAATCTTGTCATCTCTACAATTCTTCTATAAATTGGATGATCTTCTTCAATCAAACCCCTTAATTAATAATCCTTAATCAGACTATCGAATTTACGCTTCTAGTACTCTTGATCAAAAATCCCATCTACTTGCTTTCAATTGTGTGTGCACTTGTAGGTGAGATCCACAACTATTTGGAGAGGAAAGAAGAACAATGGAGCCGCATGAAGGAGCATTCAAATCGTGTCTTTGGTTTGCTTAATTTCTTTGCTTTTGAATGCTTTTGTTTCATGTCTCTATTGAGTGTGTCTTAGGATAGATTCATTGCAATGGATGCATTTGTGATTGAGCTATTATGTTTATCTTGTTTGTGATGATTTCCTATTTCCTAACGTACATTAATTGGTGAACCCGACGTGAACACTAACCTTCTAACCTCTTTATGGTGTTTTTGAGTGCTTTCAAGTTGATTTGCAGGCCAAAAACCCAAAAACAGGGTCGTGCAGGGTTTTCTGGAGACTTCTGCGCCTGTGTGAGACATTCTGCGCCTGTGTAAGGCACAAAATTGCATTTTTTATGAGTTTTGCGCTTGTGTAAATGCATTTTGCGCTTGTGTAAAAAAAAAAAAAATCCTGCGCTTGTGTAAGGTAACCTGCGCCTGTGTAATCCTGCGCCTGTGTTATGACTTCTGTGCCTGTGTCATGACTTCTGCGCCTGTGTAAAGTCCAGAACAGAGGTAAAAAATGCAGTGTTTACTTGAAATTTGTTGTGTTTTTGCATTCTGTTTTCTGTGCTTTGGATTTTGGTACTAATTATCTGTGCAGAATCTTGGCATACGCATGGCAAAGACAATAAATCAAACTACTAACACGCTTTGTGCAGATTCGAAAGTCAAAGAATAAGCGTATTAAACTTCTAACTTGAGTTTTTGCAGGTTGCCTTGGAGAAACAATCAAACTTTGTGTTTGCATTTAATTTTTAGGCACCTAGTGGTTTCTAAATAGGTTGGAATGAACATTTGTTTGCTTTGATTGTTGAGTATGACATTGGAGTAGGAGAGTATGCTCTCATCCTTCTTAGGGTGATCAGAAATCCAGATCTTCGATACCATGCTTGTATTGTTGATTGTGTGTCACATTTAGAGGGCCTGCCTTCCCGACCACTTTGCTTTTGCAAGCAAGTGATAAATCGTGAGAAGGGGACGACCCAAAGTGAGTACAGCTAGAATTCCTTGGCATTCTAACTCACTATAAACAAATACCCGATGAGCGAAAGCTTTGAAGGAAGTGTTACGTGGGAATTGCAGTTACTTGGGAAGTGATGACCCTTGAACTCTTTCTCATATCAACATCTAAGTAGGGCCTCTTGGTCTAAATCGTGCTTGCACGACTACATTTGTTTGGTATCTTGATGGGCTTAATGTCTCAATCACGCTTGCGTGACATCAAGGAGTAACGCTTAACAGAAATCCTTACTAAACACCTTGTATTTAGATGCCAAAAACCCTTCTAGTTGCTTGAGAAGGACAAATTCGGATACTTGGAAGAGATACTAAGTTCGCCATGGGGAGATTTCCATGGGGACTGATGCTTGGCTGCCCTGAGAAGTGAGTGCCGTGGAGGGGAGCCTGTGGGGTCAAGCATCTATGTATTCTCCTTGAATCTCATAATGAGTCTACCTCTCAAGTACCTAATGTCTTTGCCTACCATAAGAAATGTGGAAATGAGCATGATTGTCTTGAGTCTAAGTTGCAATATCTTGTATTCTTTGCTTGTCAAAAGTTGAATTGCATCCCATTTCAAAAGCAAAAAACAAATTGATTCAAAACATAAGATTAAACACAAGAGACATTCATCCAACAAAGGTCCAACAAATCTTCAAAGCACACTTTCAAACATGGTTGTCAAACATTGTTCAAAATCTTGTATTAACATTCATGTCACTTACATTTAGGTTCATCCTAGGTTGCATTTTGCAAAGTTCATTGTCAACTACCAAGGTTAGGTTTCACCTAAGTCTTACTCCTTTGCATATCAATAAGGGTCATTCATTTGCATGTGTCCTCTTGCATTAGAGTAATACCATTGTCATTCATTCATATTTGCATACCCTAGCTCTCTTCATCAAGCTTAGGTCATTATCATATCATATTAGGGTCACTTGCATAGTAATTGTCCCTTTGCATATAGTCTCAAAAACTAGGCTTTGTCATACTTGAGTAATCCAAATCTTTGATAAACCCTAAGTCATTGTTAAGAAGTCTAGACCTTATCAAACCTTTTCTCTTTATGTCATTATTGTCATTTGGTCAAACCTAGCTTAGTATCCAAGCATATAGGGGAGACTTTGTCATTTGTCCTTTTGTCACTTGGTCCTTTTGTCCTTTGAGGTCTAGACATCATTCCAATTTCCCAAGGGTCCCTGTCTTAGATTTGCATTCATAAGTTTGTCAAAATCTTGAAAAACAACAAAAACATAGATTGCATTTTCGTCTATTTAGTTTGCATTTAGTTGCATATCATATATTGCCCTTGAAAAATTCCAAAAATATTGCATTTGCATAGTGACATGTCTATTGAAACAAGGTTCCAAGCACCAATGATGCAACAAAGTTTGACGTATCAACCGACAATGCAATCAAATTTTAATCCAATGCAATCACAATTCTATCCAACCCAAAAACAAAGCAACATTGATCAAACTTTTTATGATGAAACAAGTCTCCAAATACAAAAACTAGAGGAGAAACTAGCTCAAGAACAAGAGATTTTGGAACAAAGAGTGAAAAACATTGAGAAGAATAGATCACAAATGTCCAAAATGTTTAAAAAGTTTCCAGGTCAAAATCCAAATATTGAGCCAATTGATGTAAGATCTCTTCTTGAACGATCAGACATACCAGCTCTCCTCTCCCAAATAGAGATGATGAAACAATTTCAAGAAAGGAGACAACATCAATTTCAACATTATGTGCCTCCACAACAAGAACAAGAAGGTGTTTACTATCAATTAGATTTTCAACCATCACAACCAATGGTCCAAAATATACAACCAAAACAACCAATGGTCCAATCTCAACAATATGTCCAACCGACTATCAAGTATCAACAACAAACTCAATGGACAACTCAGTATCAACAACAACAACCAAACATTCAAAAACAAAGGTTGCAGCACACACCAAGCCAAATTTTGAACATGTCAAACCAATCTAATCAACATCTAGTTCGAAATCAAAACATGACATCAAACCAAATTATTGCCAAACAAGTTCAAATTCCAGATACAACCATGTCAAAACCTCGAAAGAAAGGTGGCTTTATTGCAATGCTCTTAAGGAAACTACCAAGTGAGTTCTTTGAGGAAGATCAAGATAATACACTTATGTCTAGCAATGCCTCATCTCCCCACAAGCAAGTTGACTCTCCAGTGGCATCTATCCCTACACCTTTAGAAGTTTCACAAGAACCTTCTATATCGTCCTCATCAAACAATACACCCAAGGATGCAATTATTCAAGGGCTATCCATAATTGAATGCCAAGATAATCCAATTCATGATGCACATCCTTGTCATGTTTCAGAAATACAAGACCCAATGCCACCATGCACTTTATTGCCATTACCTGTTTTAGAGGATCCCATTTGAAGTCCCTCTTCCTCATGTTCAAGCATTGATTCCTTGCCAAAATCCATCACGAATGTTCAAAGTGCATTTCCTTCATCCCAAAACACTGATCCCTTGTCAGAATCCCCCATGCATATCCAAAGTCCAACCCCATGTCAAGAGGATAGTTTAGAGCATGAAGAAACATGTCTTGAAATAGATGAAGATCAAGATCTTGAAACCTTATCATCCCATCCAATTGTTGACCAAGACCCCATGTTCCCAGACACTCATGATGGTTCCCCTATTCTTGTCCATCCTATCCAAAGTCCTATTGACACTCCATTCCCCGAGCAAGATCAAGATATCCCAGTCCATCAAATCCCAAACGATCCCCTTCCATTTCATGAACACAATGTCCTTTCAAATCCCATTGACATTCCACTTCCTGAGAAAGATCAAGATATCCTTTCCATCCTTTATGATGATCCCATTGAAAGTCAAGAGCAAAGCACCTTTAAAGAGGATTCCAATGATATTCCTCCTTGTCAAGATCAAAGTCTTCCTTCAGATCCTCCACAAGATCCACTTGTTCCTCCATCTCCACATCCTAATCCAGCATATCCACTCCAAGATCGCATTTCTTTTGATGATCCCATTATTTCTCCCAGTCCATCTCTTGAAGAGCCTGTCATTGAACCATGTCCACTACACAATCCTAGTCTCTCTCATGATCCTAATCCCCCTCATGATTCTAACATGTCAGTGCAAGATGTTCATGAACCCTCATCATGCATAATGGGTTCTTCCACTTTGGTGAAATCCGACCCACTTCAAGATCTCATTATTTCTCTCATATCATATCCACCTCATAATGGACTCGTGTCTTCTTTCCAAAGAAAAGAGTATCCTACAAGTCAAGATATTCATAAAGGCAAAGGGGTAGACCTTCACAAGCAAGAACCCCTTCATATCAAAGAATATACTAATGGTCATGGCTACAGAGCTCACACTCAAGGCGCTGGTATCCCTTCAAAATCAAAATCAAAACATACACCTTCCCCATCATACCTTCCATCCATCTTAGGTCCTTATATCCCTTCGTCCTCTATGCAAGGTCAGCAAAGGCACACATCCTTGAGTAAATTTCATCCATCCAAAAGAACTCCATTTCATTCATATCCATCCATGCATTCCTTTCCCCCTCCAAGCAATTTGGATGCCAAGTATAAAAGTCATAAGTCTAGCAATCCACATGTATTCAAGGATCAACATGTCCAATATAATCGACATGTCAAAACAAAGAACAATATGATCTATAAAGAAAAAGAAATATCCAAAAGGCCACAAAGGCCCATTGCTCAAAAACAAAAGTCAAAATATATATGGGTTCCTAAATCCCTTGTGCAAGCAATGCACTCCAAGGAATCACAAAAGCATGAAAAATCAAAAACCATGTGGATCCCTAAGCGTCTCCTTGAAGTGCAAAAGCCTAAAGAAACATCCAACTTGGCATCCAAAGTTGCTATTCCTCCATCCAACCCTCTCAAATTTGTTCCTCCATCACCTTCTTCATCCATTATGGGCCCTTATGTCCCAAAATCCCAAGCTATTCCTCCATCCAAATCTCACAATCTGAGATCCATTTTTCCTCCATCAATCCATCACCCCTCAAGGTGTGTGCCAATGTCGATCTTGCCAACATTTCCATCCACTGAAGCCCAATTCTTCCAATACCCTATCCATTATCCAATGCATATTTTCCATCCTTCCATCCCTTTGGTCCAATCCTTTGCATAAATCCTCGCCTTAGTTTCATCTTATTTTCCATGTCCTTATCCTACCAACGTCTTTGAGCATACTTTTAAAGGTCATGGTCCATTTTTTTTTAAGGCTACTCTCCAAACAATAAAATGCTTGAGTCCTTCTTCCATCCCCTATCATGTGTCCATCTTCTATTGAAAAAGCTCAAAAATACAAAAAAATACAAAAAGTGAAAAAAAAAAGACAAGAAAAAGAAAAAAAAAAGTAAAGCAAAAATAATTCATCCACTGGTGAAAACCTGGCAAACAGGCGCCTTGGGCAAGTACCATGATGAAAACCTGGCAAACAGGCGTCATGCGTAATCTATGAACTTCTTGCACACCACACTTGGGGGCAGGTTTTATCCTATCATATCCTTTTGTCCTTCATTGTTTCATTATCCTATCATACCCCTGTCATTACCCTTCATATCCGATTGTCCATTTCCTCTTTCCACCTTTGATCTTGACAAGGCTAAGGATCTTCATGAGCATCATGCATCTTGTTTGCAGCTTTCAGTCTATCATAGCTTTTGGTCATTTATCCATTTGCTTATTACAACCTTTCATCCATATTCCCTGGCTTATTGCAACTTTCTGCCACTATCCCGTATCCTATCCCAACCTTCAATCCATGTCCCTTATCCATTCTTGGTCTTGCTTATCCTATCCATATCTTATCACTATCCATACACTCTTTTTCATTCCTTGATCTTGATCTGACATAAGGACGTGAAATGCAAAACATATTTTCAAAAACCTCTTGACATATCCCTCATGTCACTGCTTTACATTGTCATATCCAGTCTCTTGTCCCATCATGCAATAGCCCTTGAAAATTGCATCCGTATTGTCTCCATGATAAAAGGCCTTTGTCTTCCCTCTATCCACCATCATTTCAGCAAGCCTATTTATTCACCTATCATATTCCCTACCTTGCTAGACACTGGGGGCAAAATCTTAAAAATCAAATAATGTTTGGAAAAAATTAACAAAAAAATTGAAAAAAGTCCTGAAAAAAATCATAAACAAATTGAATAATGTCCTGAAATAATTCAAAAAAATTGAAAAATGTCCTGAAAAAATCATAAAAAATTGAAAAATGTCCTGAAATAATCCCTAAAAAGTCATATAAAGTCCTGAAAAAATGAACACAAAAAAATTTCAAAACATTAAAATCCAAACACAAGCATTTTGTTAATAAATATCCCCCTGTGCATAAGACAAATCACTGAGCATCCATCCAACGACACACAATCACACATTGTGCTTTAATGAAATCACGCTTAAACAGATGAACTTTTCAATCAAACCAGACATTCAAACTGATCAGAATTGTCATATCAATCAACCTCAAAATCATTTGTCCTTGGCATACTATCATGGGTCTTATACAGGGTGTGGTATACTCGAAACCAGACTGTGTCCTGTCTTAGACGAGGTACCACATGTCCTAAAACCAGACAGCATGATCGTCCTATCAGCACTTTCAACTTTTGACAATGAAGATCAAGATGTTTTGTTTACTTTGTTGGAATTTGTGCATCTTATATTTTTATTGATTTATCTTTGGCTTTGGTCATGTTCCTATGTTGCTCGATGATGTCACTGAGTGATTTAGAGTGACCGGGATGGTTCATGGTCCTCTTTTCTTTTTGATTGCGATTGTTGTTTGTCTGTGATGTGTTTGTCTTTTGCAAAAAGGGTTGCATTTCAGCTCTGGCCTTCAATGCCATGATGCTACGCATCCATTTTGTTACATAAAAATAAAGGTTCTCACCTACAAAGTGCATTACTGAAAGCAAGTTTTCTTCATCTTTAACTGTCTTCTGTCTCATTTTCTTCTTACTAACATTTCTTCCATCAGTCTTGGCAGTCCGTTCGAACCTATCGTCTTCTGTCATTCTTATCGATCAATTGGCCTCTTTTCTGCATGTTTTCGGCCAATTCCTCGAGGGGGCATGCACATGTCATTGTTATTGTCTGGGGCATGCATATGTCATTGTCATTGTCTGGGGCATTTTCATTATTGTTCTTTGAAACAACGCTTAAAATCGCATTGTCTCAAAGAGGGGCAAAATGTAGACACCTAAAAATGGTCAACGCTTGCGGAGTCATACTTTAACATTTGTCATACTTTAACATTTGCGCATTGCCTCATTTTAGGTTTTTGCGTCGCATTAACATTTCTCCTATGCCACGCACTTGGTCTTTATCATTTGCGAGCATCGAGTCATTCTTCTACATTCTTCAGTCGTCTTACTCTCAAATTTGGTCTTGTCGACAACACTATCCAATCATGATTTTGATCGATTTTATCCTGTCGCATCAATGTGCATGCTCATTTGTCATTATTTTGGACATCGTCAATCCTAATTAGGGTTTTGTCCTCTTATCGATTTGTCATCGATCGTTGTCCTCTTATCAATCTTGTCGATTTATTTTCAATCCTTCAATCTTGTCGATTAACGATTGATTTGTCATCGGTCGTTGTCATGTTCGATGTTGTCATTTTGCGATTGATTTGTCATCAATCGTGGTCATTTTCAATCCTGTCGTCTTGCAATCTATTTTGTCATCAATCCTTGTCCTCTTGTCAATCTTGTCATTTCGCGATCGATTTGTCATCGATCGTCGTCTTTCTCAATCGTGTCAATTTGGATCAATTTGTCATTGTTCCTCGTCAATTGGCGCATTTTATCAATTAAATCATTTATCACATTGGTCATTTATCAATCCAAAATTAAATCATGATCGAGTCAATTATCTTTCAAGACCTAATTGTCATTCTTGCATTGCTAATTCATCTTCTAGGGTTTTGTGATTTCATCATTTAACCTGATTTGTCATTTCCTCCTTTAGGATTAATAAATTATTTATTTATCCTAAGTTTTCTTGTCACAATTAAATGTTCATTTAATTGGCTAATTATTCTTCTTTGTGAATTAATTAATAAATGACAAATTATTAATTAATTTACCTAATTTCTAATTTTCATCAATTCTCTAATTTCCTAATTTTCTAAATTCCTAATTTCAAATTCCTCCTATTTCTCTCCTAAATTCATGGAAATGACATGTCAATTTGTCATAAATTTGTCATAATTGACAATCAATCAATTTTGACATAGAAGTTGTCATAATTTGTCATAAATTATCAATCAACAAATTTTGCATAGAAGGTGCATAATTTGTCATAAATTTGTCATAATTGACATAATTGATTTGCAATTTCCATTTGAATTGAATCATGCTAATCTTGTCATCTCTACAATTCTTCTATAAATTGGATGATCTTCTTCAATCAAACCCCTTAATTAATAATCCTTAATCAGACTATCGAATTTACGCTTCTAGTACTCTTGATCAAAAATCCCATCTACTTGCTTTCAATTGTGTGTGCACTTGTAGGTGAGATCCACAACTATTTGGAGAGGAAAGAAGAACAATGGAGCCGCATGAAGGAGAATTCAAATCATGTCTTTGGTTTGCTTAATTTCTTTGCTTTTGAATGCTTTTGTTTCATGTCTCTATTGAGTGTGTCTTAGGATAGATTCATTGCAATGGATGCATTTGTGATTGAGCTATTATGTTTATCTTGTTTGTGATGATTTCCTATTTCCTATGCTACAATTCCAATACCCTATCCATTATCTAGCACATTTTTTTCCATCCTTTCATCCATCCTATCCAATCCTTGGCCTAAATCCTTAGTTCCATCTCATTTCCATGTCATTATCATGCCAACGTCTTTGAGTATGCTTTTAATAGTCATGATCCATCTTTCAAGGCTCTTATCCAAACAACAAGATGCTTGATTCCATCTTCCATCCCCTATCTTGTGTCCATTTTCTTCCAAAAAGTCAAAAAATCCAAAAAAAAAAAGCAAAAAAATGTGGAAAAAAAAATAAGTAAAGAAAAATAATTCGTCCATTGGTGAAAACCTGGCAAACAGGTGCCTTGGGCAAGTACCATGATGAAAAGCTGGTAAACAGGTGTCATGTGTAATATATGAACTTCTTGCATACCATACTTGGGGGCAGGTTTCATTTATCTTATCCTATCATATCTTGTCACCCTTCATTATCCTATCATACCCTATCATACTCCTCCATATCCATGTCCCTCATGTCCATATTCTCTTTTCCACCTTTGACCTTGACAAGGCTGAGGATCTTCATAAATGTCATGCATCCTATTTGCAACTTTCAGTCTATCATAGCTTTTGGTCTTTATCCATTGGCTTATTACAACCTTTCATCCATATTCCTTGTCTTATTGCAACCTTTTGTCACTATCCTTTGGCCTATATATCATAACCTTCAGTCAATGTCCCTTATCCATTTTTTATCTTTCTTATCCTATCCATATCCTGTCCCAATCCATATACTCATTTTTGTCCCTTGATCTTGATCTGACATAAGGATGTAAAATGCAAAACATATTTTTATAACCTCTTGACATGTCCCTCATGCTATGCCATTGTTTTACATTGTCATATCCAATCCTTTATCCCATCGCGCGATCGACCTTAGAAATTGCATTTGTGTTGTCTCCATAATAAATGGCATTTGTCTTCCCTCTGTCCATCATCATTTTAGCAATCCTATTTATCCATTCGTCATATTCCTTGCCTTGCTAGACACTGTAAAGTGGAAAATTGGACCCTAGTGGTTCCCCACCTAAGAGAGAGAAAGGAAACCACTAGGATGATTTTCACTTAATGCAAAAATGCACTTTACATTCAAAAGAGGGATTGAATCCACTAAATCCAAATCCAAGGGAAATGAGGATGTGAATGCTAAGTGGATTGCAAGTTGTTGGAATAATTTTTCCCTCTTGTAAATAGATATGTTGACTTGTTGACTATGCAGAAAAGGAAGACAAAATGGATGAAATAAGGAGCTATTGATTCGGGATCGCGTTGTAACTTCGGATCTGAGATATTTAGACTAATACAAATTTGCCCTGTAAATTTGGAGAAAAGTGTCGGGACTATGCATAAGTTATGCACAGTCCTCTTAAAAAATCCGTGAGCCGAAAAGGGTTTTTTTGTCTCTACAAATGAAGCCTAAATCTACAATTACAGTCGCGAACCTAAAACCTGCACACAGAAAAGAAGGGAAGAAGGGTTGTGGATAGGGATTTGCCTTAGTCAAACCCCGGTTGAGGAATCAACCTTGAAAGAAAGTAATTGCAAATACTTAAATGTGAATAATGGAAATGTATACCTTGTAGATCTACAATTTGTTGATGATGGTTGCTTTTCTTCTTGAATGTAATCTTAAGTGTTGCATGGAATGGCATGTAACATGACAAAACCTTAACACACACACACACATGCTTGCAAATGAATGTTGTAATGTTGCTCCAATGGATGAGTGAAGAAGACACGTGAAGAAGAAGAAGACACGTGAAGAAGAAGAAGAAGACTTGATGAAGGCTTGAATGCTTGAACGCTTGATGACGATAATGAAGGCCTCCTAATGAATTCCTCTTATTCTTGTTCCCTTGGCCAAATGAGGGAATTGAGTCTCCTTTTATACTTGCCTAGGAGGGTTAATTTTCATCTCACCAAAGGCCGACATAGGAGAAATTAAATCCCGAAAAGAAAATTAGTTCCAAGGGTCGGATGGAGCCATTTTGAGGCCAAGCAAAGAGGGAGGACAGGGGCGCCATGCCCCTGTCCTGCCCTATTTTGGGGCTTGGATAGGGTTATGAGGTGACACAAGGGCTGAAACAGGAGGAGATTTGGAAGAATAATGCAGAGAGGGGTCCCAATTGAGTAGGAAGATGCAGTCGCTAGGGTGAGGACCTAAAACACGGTCAAAAATGCAAGGGTTGCAATTTTACGATACTATAGACACTAGGGGCAAAAATTCAAAAAAAATCAAATAAAGTCCTGGAAAAAAAATTCAAAAAAATCAAATAAAGTCCTGAAAAAGTTCAAAAAAAATCAAATAATGTCTTGAAAAAATCCCTAAAAAGTAAATAATGTCCTTAAAAAATCCAAAAAAATCAAATAATGCCCTGAAAAAAAAAATCAAAAAAATAAAATAAAGTCCTAAAAAAAACCACTAAAAATCAAATAAAGTCCTGAAAAAATCCCTAAAAATCAAATAAAGTCCTGAAAAATCCCTAAAAGTCAAATAAAGTCCTGAAAAAACACTATAAATCAGATAAAGTCCTGAAAAAATCCATAAAAATCAAATGAAGTCCTAAAAAAATCCCTAAAAAATCAATTAATTAAGTCCTGAAATAAATACAAAAAAATTGAAAAAAGTCTCGAAAAAACACAAAAAAATCATAAAATGTCCTGAAAAAAGCACAAAAAGATTAAAAACTTCAAAAACCCTAAAAATTGGAAAACATAAAAAATCCAAAAAACAATCGCTTTTGTTCATTTCACCAATAAACTATCCCTTTTGTACATAGACAAACATTTGAGTAGACGTCCAACAGAAACATAGTTAAACATTGTGCTTAACAAAATTACGCATCAATAGATGAACTGTTCAACCAACCAAACATTCAAACTGGTCAAAGTTGTCCTATCAATCAAACAAAATCAATATTATCGGTCCTTTGTGAACCATTATCATAGGTCTTATATAAGGTGCGGTATACTCGAAACTAGACTATGTCATGTCTTAGACGGGGTACTGCATTCCCTAAAACCAAACAGCATGATCGTCCTTTCATCACAATATTATCAACTTTCGACAATGAAAATCAGAATGTTTGTTTGACTTGTTTGAATTTGCATTTTCTTTTCTTTGATTTATCTTCAACCATGTTCCTATGTTGCTCAATGATGTCACTGGGTGATTTAGAGTGGTCGGAATGGCTCATGGTACTTTTTTGTTTTTATCTTCTATTTGCGGAGTGTTTCATAACATTCTGGGGCAAGTATGTCTTGGGTGTCTGTGATAAGTATGTTCGCTTTGTGAATGCCACACATACCTCGACCTTTGACACATTTAGTGTCTTATAATGTCTTGATTCATTCCTTGTCTGTGAAATGTCGGCTTTACACAAAGGGATTGCATTATCGCCCTGGCCTTCATTGCCATGGTGCGACGCATCCGTTTTGCCATATTAAATAAAGGTTGTCGCCTACTTTTTGTGCATTTGTGAAAGCAAGTTTTTCTTCACCACTAACTGTTCTTCGTCTAATTTCTGCTCACTAACATTTCTTTTGTCAGTCCTTGAAGTCATCTTGGTCTAGTCCTGGCATTATTTTCGACAAATTGGCCTCATTTCTGGATTTTTTTCGGCCAATTCTTCGAGGGAGCATACATATATCCTTGCCACCATCTGGGGCATATTTCTTGATTGTTCTTTGAAACAAGGCTCATAATTGCATTGTCTCAAAGAGGGGCAAAATGTAAAGTGTCTAAAAATGGTCAATGCTTTCGGTGTCGTACTTTAACATGTCTGTATGATCTTACTTTAGGGTTTTTCGCATCTTATCAACATTTCTTTTATGTCGCGCACTTGATATTTATCATTTGTCGACATCTTGTCATTCTTCTACGCTTTTGTGCTCTTAGGTCTTGTCAAATATTGTCTCTCGAGTTGCAATCTTCAGTCGTAATCAATTTTGTCATGTCAATTGGACATCGTCAATCCTGATTTGTGTTGAATTAGGGTTTTGTCCTCCATCTTTGTCATTTTTAATCAATCTTTGATTAATTGTCATCATTTTGGATCGTCTTTTCAATTGTCAATTGTCAGTCAATCTTGTCAACTTGCGATCGATTTGTCATCGGTATTCGTCAATCTCGGCATCATGTTATTCAACCTTTCATCAACTCGACCTTTTATCAATCTTTGATCAATTTATCATCGGTCTCAATCAATCATCAATCTTTGTCAATTTTGGATCGAGTAGTCATGGATCCTTTTTCATTTGTCATCTATCAATTTTGTCCTTTTGTCAATTATTGATCAATTTGTCATCGATCTTTGTCAATCAACATCGACACTTTATCAATTGTCCAATTTTCATCATTTTCAAATTTGCCTTGCATCAATTGCTTTTTGTCACGACCTAATTGTTGTCCTTTCATCTCTATTTCATCTCCTAGGGTTTTATGATTCAATCAATTAATCCTATTAACTTTTCTTTCTAGGTTAAACAAATTATTTTATTTATCCTGGCTCCTCGTGTCGCAATTAAATGTTTCATTTAATTGGCTAATTATGTCCTCTTTGTGAATTAATTAATTAATTAATATTTGTTAATTAATTTCACGTAATTTCTAATTTTCAATTTCCTAAGTCCTGATTCCTCTTTTCCACCTAATTTTCAAATTTTTGAATTTCAAATTTCTTTTAATTCGTCCCTCCTAATTTTTCCCACTAATTTCTCCTCCTAATTAGCCCCTCTTTTTGTGCTCAATCATGTCATATAATTTGAGGCTATTTTATCTCTCAATCATGTAATAATTGATGAGCAATTATTGCTCTCATTTTGTCATAAATCAAAGGGCTATTTTCCCTCTCAATCATGACATAATTTGATGAACATAATTTTCTCCCAATTTGTCATATCTTGAAAGAGCAATTTGTCATGAAATTCTTGTCAATTAATTTGTCACAAATCATGCCAATTCCTTATTTTGTTGTCCTTTTTGAATCCTCATGAAATTGTCTATAAATTGACCTCTCTTTTCAATCAATCTCAACCACTTCTCGAATACCCTCACGTTGTCGAATTCATTTGCAATCTTGCTTCCTTGCTCACATTTGCATTTTGTAGGTGAAGCCCACATATTTGGAGGAGAAAGAGAAACAATGGAGGAGATATGAAGGAGATTTATGTGCTTTGATTTGCATTTGTTTCTGAAATCTCACTTTCATTCCTTTATTGAGTGTGATGGGATCATTTCTTATCTTATTAGGGTTTGTGGTTACCTAATTGATGGCTTTGATGTTTTCCATGATTCCTACATACAATCTTCATTGGGAAAGGGTCTTTGTGCATTTACACTCATGGGCATACTATGTTGGGATGGCAACGTTCATATATATTAATGATGACACCCCATTGCCATGTCACCACCAGCTCAAATTCATTTTGTCCACAACCGATTTGGCCAACTTCTCTGCCACATCATTGCCTTTCCTATATATGTGGCTTATTTAAACTCTGTGAATCTGCCAATAAGTTCTTTGATGGGTCTTATCCAGCGATCCAATTTCCAATTGGAAGTATAATTCAATCCGGTGGCATTGATTGTAACTAGTGAATCACCTTCTAAGTGTATTTGTTTTGTAACTAGTGAATCACCTTCTAAGTGTATTTGTTCTGCTCCAATCTCCAGTCTCATTTGCAATCCTAACAATGCCGCCTGAAATTCAACAATGTTGTTTGTTGTTTCTCCAATATGCTCTGATCTCGCTCTACCATAATGTTCCCCATCTCATCTTGAGCCACACATCTCATCCCACTCGGTCCTACCCTTGGATGCACCATCAAAATTAATTTTTATCCAACCTACATCAAGGGCACTCCAACGAACCCCGTTCCTTGGATTGTTAGAGAGATCAATCTTCCCATTTCCATTAATGGGAGACATTTAGAAATATTTTATTTGTGAATCTAAATTTTAATAAAACACCATTCACTATTTTTTTTATTTGCTTTGAAAAGTGTAATAAATATTATATATTTATATAATATATATAATTGTATATCATTGTATATCACCTCTCATCTTAATAATACCATAATGTGTAAATGGCTGCCAAATTTGAGATAAAAAATAAGAGTTTTTGTTAACACACTCACACCTTTGCACTTACCCTTAGCAATAATAATACTATATATAATATTTTTGCAAGAGCTGCCAATCGAAATATTGTTGGACGGTAAACCTAAAAGGTGTCTAGATCCAATCTTCTACACTGACAAATTAACACTCAACAACTCAATGACTTCTGGGAAGGATTCACATGCAAAGATTCCTTATAACACAGTACCTTCAAAAATATTTGCCATTAAAAGTTTTAAAAGATCTCTTACTGATATGGTCCATGAAACTTGTTCTTTCGAGTACTCGAGTTTTACCACCTTTCAATTAAAAGTTTAAAAGCTGAGATGAAGGAGAAGTACGTACACAACTTTAAAACCTTAAGAACAAACAAACAGATGCAATCAATATAGTATCATCTGGTACATCAAAATTGATATTTGATGCCATGCTAATGTTCTGCATCTGGTTTATGCTTAAACCTACACACTCAGGTTTAGAACAAGAAAACAATAAGGATTGGAAGCTACAGAGGGTAAAACTGGTGCAATGAATCATTCCTGTTCATTAACAACCCAACTATGATAATCATCAACTGATGTTTGCTACAATTCATTTAGCGGAATACCCTCAATATGTTTGCTATATCAAATTTCAAACTCTGGGTCCTTTTATGGATGACAACATAAATCTTGTGACCTGCAAAACCCAAAATTGAGAGCTTTTTGAACAATTTAGTTTGATTACAGTTTAAAGATTTACATGATGTAACAAATTAGGAAGAATCCCAAGGAATGAAGCTTAAGTAACCAAAGACTGTTAAACTAGAAAATACAATCATCCAAGCACTTGAAAGTGCAGGAAGGCTCCCTCAAGATACTGGAAGCAAAGTTAAAACTGCTGCACCCAACTCCTATTCCAATATCAAGTTCTACGAACAAAACAAGCAATACATATTAATTTCCTAGTTCCACTTTAGGCTTGAACTGCCAACTTCTGGAGATGTTCTACAAACACTTGCAAACTTACATCATCTGTGAATATCACCTCGGAATTATTCCCATATTGATTTGTATTGTGAGTGACAGATGGGTTCAATTTAGCAAGCAAAAATCTTGCTTGACTACCATGTTGATCACATTCAATAAATTTGGGCACTGGCATACGTTCTGCAAGTAAAACTTCTGCATCTTGAAGTGGGGCCTCAAGGAGCTTCTTGAAATTCTCATGGCTAGGGTCATTCTGGTACCCAAGCTTCCGCCACTGTGCAATTGTAGACCCATAATGCACCAAAACATAGAAGTAGGAATCAAAAAGCAGAATACAATCAGCTGAAATAGAGCTCACATCAAGTAGCACAGGCACAGGAGGACCTTCAAAAGAATAAGCAAAAAGAGTAGGCTGGATCATGATAAGAGATCCAACTACAGCTTCCCGGTTTAGCATCAGTCTAAAGAATGCAGTCTCATCAGGGGTGTTATTGAAGACTTGAAGGAATTGTGATCGACGTAGATGGTACATGAACTGAGGATAAAGAGAAAAATTGGACGAAAAGCGGAAGGATGTTGGGTCATCTTTAATATAATCTCCAAATGTTGATGCAAATCGAATCAACATCCTATCTAGCCACCTGAGAATCTCATGAATCTCCTCACTCTCACTTTTGTGCACTGCAAGCCGGGCCATGATAGCTGCTGCAGCTTCCTGATCAAACCCAGCTGCCAATTCCTGCAACTGGGTTCCATCAACCCACCTTCTTGCAGTAGTAGTCACTCGCAAACGGACTTGACCATTTCCATGCTGATATTGTGTGAGGAATTGGATGAAAAATGCAGTGCCTGGTTGGATTTTGACAGACTGCTGACTGCTTACCTCAAAGAAGAAAGCCAGACAAGTTTTGTTAGTGAGTGTACTCATTTTCCATGCACGAGTGCCTCCAATTCCTATCTCATGCTCACTTACTGATGTAGCCTTTTTCTGCAATGAAGAGCATGGTCCAAGAGCACCACATATTTTGACCTCCTTAGTTGTGATTATGTCAATTGTTGCATTAAAGTTCATCTTTAGGTGGCCTTGTTTGTCACAAGCAAAGAGGCGTTGCAAACATTTCTTGAACTGATCAGAATCAAAAGTCTCTGCAAGCATCATCAGTCCTCCAGAACTTTCTACTGCAGGTTTCATTTCTGCAGTGCCGACTTGATCCAAAGAGCAGGCAAAAACATCCAAAACAAGCCCTGCTGCTACTAACCTCTGTGCGAGCTGCTTGTAGAACTTGCAAGATGTTCTGTAATAGGATGCATTACCGTTGACAAGGTCCTGATGGGTGCGAATGTTTTTGCCAAGATCAGCATCTACAACTATTCCAGGCCCAATTGTTGTTGGTCCTCCAACAAAAACCATAATTCGAGCACCTGCATTAGGTAGACACCCCTCTAGAAGCCCTGTAGCAACTGCTATAGCTGCACCAGTAGCTCGACATGGACGATGATCAGGCAAAACCGGAAAGGAATTGGGCCGCAATTCTTCAAGGGCTGTAGTGAAATTGAATTCACATTCAGACATGGGTAGAAGAAATCCTTGATGATGTACGGCAGCTTTTCCAAATTGTCTGAGCTGTCGAGGAGAAATCTGCAAAAGATCTTGCACCTGCAAGAGAAGAATTGATTCTTTTAAATTAGAGGAGAAGAATCTAACACGTCAAGCTATTAACCACTATATTTTCTTCTGGGATGGAGAAATGCAAGAACTTTTGTAAACAGAAAAACTTCTAGACCAAATGAAAACATAGGATATCACTTAGGACTGCTTCCCACGATCAATTTAGTATGGGTTTGTTAATCAAGTTAAATAACTTAAATCACTTTGCCAAGCTAAATTGAGATATGGGGTAGTAACTTTGTAAAGGTGTATCAAGGTGCCTTAAAAGTAAGGAGCTACTGAGAAAGAATGAGCTTCTGTTTAAGTTAACCATCACATAATCCTCAAAGCAATGATGTGAAAAAAATGGGAAAACTAGAAATTACTAATTAGTTTATCTTGATTTACTTGACAGTTGCAACGTGCCTCTTATATAATTCATGTATGATCAAGTTCCAATTTAACTCAGAATTGATTATTTTATATTGGAGGAGAAGAATCTACCATGTCAAGCTATTAACCACTATATTTTCTTCTGGGATGGAGAAACACAAAAAACTTTACAGATAAACATCTAGACCAAATGAAAACATAGAATCTCAGTTAGGACTACTTCTCGTGATCAAAATTTAGTATTGGTTTGTTAATCAAGTTAAATCACTTTGCCAAGCTAAAATGAGATATGGGGTAGTAAATTTGTAAAGACACATCAAGGTGCCTTGAAAGTAAAGAGCTGCTGAGAGAGAATGAACTTCTATATAAGTTAACCATCACATAATCTCAAAACAATGATGTAGAAAAAATGGGAAAACTAGAAATTAGTTTATCTTGATTTACTTGACAGTTGCAACGTACCTCTTATATAATTTATGTTTGATCAAGTTCCAATTTAACTCAGTTTAACTGAACACAATGAGATTTTCATCGAATCAGAGAAGCGGCCAAGGGCAGCAAATTCATAAATATAGCTCATAATATATAGCCACAAGTACTAGTGTATTTTATTATAAAATCATGCAGGCTTAGTAGATTTCACTAAGTAATGAGATATAGTGAAATGGGATAAATGTGTATAATCTTATCAATTTCATACATCTTTGGGTACATCTTTCTTCTCTTAAAAAACTTCCATCCTAGAAGGTTCTTTGTAAAAAAATTGTAAGCATTACATCACGTATAATACAAACCACGACAAACTACCTAAAGGGCCCTATGCAGTGAGTTTACAACAATTGTGCAACTATGTGCCAAAAATATCCTCATGAACCTACTTGGAGAGCACCCAAAAGAGGGCATTTAGTAAACTCCCATCATAACTGCAAATCACTGTCTCATATGGCTTCAACATCACTGAAGTCAGCTCAGTCAAAAATCAACCACCCAGAGCAAACAACCACCAACATTCTGCAAGAACAAAGCCAAAATCTATGGATTTAATTCATTTCCTAGAGTCAAAACTCACCAACTCATCTCCTAGATTCCAAACCAGAACACTTCAAAAGAATAAAAAAAGAAGAGCTATCTAAAACTCAACACAATCTATTGAACCCTGAATCTTCAACCTTGAATCATAAAGACTCGCCCAAGAGCTAAAGAAATGTTCCAGGAAGTAAGAGAGCTTTTCACATGAGCAACTAAGATCCCGCCCAAATCAACATCAACAAGAGACACCATAGTTCTGCCATACCCAAAGCAAGCTGTGTCAAGAAGAAATCGAGCTCCATAACAAGACAATATAAGCCATAAGAAGCTACCCCATAATGGTCACATATGCTGCAATAAGCAACTCCATAACCAGGCAATCCATGCCATAAGAAGCACTCACAATCACATATTAAAAAATCAAATGTAACTTCAATCCTCTGCAGTATTTGGGTCAAAGGATAAAAGCCCAAATCGAATCCATCTGCTATATTTGGGTCAGAGGAAACAAGCACAAACAAAATACAAATGAACAAAAGAAAGATCTATCCTACCAGAATCAAGAATCAAAAGGTATCTAGGTCCACAACTTAAGTTTCAGCTGCCCAAAAGCAAGAACCGAAGGGTACCAATGGTTTAAATACAAATAAGCAAGCTATATCCTCATAATAGAAAGATTCAAATTGTACCCATATCAGATGTCATACTAGTAATGTTATCAAGCCTGAGGTATGGATGCACCATCATCTCTCTTCAAGCAACACTCAGCAGTTCAAGTGAACCACACAGGAAGAATCAATGAAAACAAAAAGCATAACAAAATTTTGAAGCCCATAAATGCATCACCATAATTTTGTCATCAAAATGCTGCAACGCACACCATATTTGCCAAGTTTTCTTTCTGTTACCCTATCCTTTGAAATATCTTCCAGCCAACTCCTATTTTGAACTTTCTGAATGAATGATCTCAGTTAAAAGCTAGAGCATCAGCACCATGTGAAGAGTAATGAACCCCATGAGATATTTCATCATTTGAATAGTCATATGAAGAGGAACTATCAAAGGAATCAGTACCATGTCAAAAATCATTTAAGTAATCATGATCTAAATCATATGAGAACGTCAGCATATCTGAAAGCATTGTGATGTGGAGTGTCATCATCCGTGGAAGCTTCATGTGAAGTGTAATCATCTATGGCAGCAGCATGATGAGGACATGTTTTCTAGAGTATGACATATTCAAATTTACTGAATCTCTGCTTGATAGCTTTCATTTCCTTATGAAAAATATAATCTGGCCCAGTGCCCTCACCAAATTTCTCAACAAGTGAATCTGAGATTAAACATGAAATTAGTTATGTTATACAGGGACACATGCCCTGGAATGTTTTGGGGCTGCAGGGATGGCTAGGCAATATCCTCTGGGCCATCCCCTATTAAAATAAAGTGAAACGTTTCCAAAATGGCCAGGAGACAGCTGGCCATCTGTCCTCAACAGCCCAGCAATGGAAATCACAAAGAAATTTATTAAAAAAATTGTGTAATTCTCTACATTCTTTTATACCCATTAGATGCTTTCTTGATTTCAAAAGATTTCACATTCCAAAAAATTCAAGTCTGCTTAAATTCTGAAAGAAATATTGTAATTACCTTTCAAGGTGCAGAAAGGATCCACATTTGGACACATTTTTGCCTCTTTTGGGCAGTATTTGTGACTGATGGCCCCTGTTGTTTGGCTAACTCCGTATATAAATTCACTTTGTGTAATATCTGCAGGTTACCTTACATTTACATCTGAGCAAACTCAGGAATTCCATGTCTATGGAGTATATTATAACTCATGTTTATTTTCTGACTGAAGAGTATTGGGTTCTCATGTGGTAGAAGGTCAAACAGAAGCTAACAGTAAATCAATGAACATGGATCTGTTTATTCATTTGCACTGATAAACAACTGTGGAATTGAGAATCATTCTTAATGATAACGTGAAAATATAAAATGATAGAAGTAACATTACGAGACAGAAATATTATAATGAAAAAATGTATTGATGTCACATAAATAGTATATACTTATATGGACCAAAAGCTATGAAATATGGGCTTTCACAAATATTGACCATGTCACAAGTTAGCCACCTGCCCTACCACAACCAATATAACTCTTAACTTTCTAGCATGACTTCATTAAAGCCCTAATAATGGACTGAATTAACTCAATGTTAATTAATTATTGTATAGACAAAGTGACAATGCCTAGCACTTCATCTGATAGAACTTGGATATCTATGTTTTGTTGATGATATAGCGTCGGTAGAAATCCTACAGGCCGACTCAGCAAGATCAAATGTGTGAATGGCCTATTGGCCTTACACATTTGATGAATCTATCAACTTATATTAATCGTTTAATATCTTTATTAAGTCACATATGCAGTATCAGGTTTAATGATTAAAAATACATTATCGAGTTTGACTTGTCGGATTTGTTTCAAAGGGGCCGACTTTTGGTTAAAGTCCACCACCCCCCATTTGAAGGCATGCAATGCTTCATGAAGGTCATGCCTCCTTGATGAGAGCCAACTCTTGGATATCTCCTTTCGACAGATATATATGGACGTGGTCTTCCCTCTATGGAACTGAGATCAGACAGCAAGTTCGATCATAATCAGGCAGATCGAATTCATGTACAAGCAGATCAATTGATGGTGAGAAATTTATGTAGCGTGCTCGAGGGTGATGATAAGAGCTTATCATCTATGGTTGGGAAGGCAACAAATCTGATGTTTGCCTGTGGTTAACGAGCACTACCTTAAAATCAACATGGTATCAGAGCCAGGTTCCTTCTATAGAGCCTAACCGCTTGAAGGTAGATCTTGTGCTCTCAAGGGAAATTCAATCAGAAACAATTGCAGATTTATGATCTCTTCGAGATCGAAAGGCGACTACAGAGGATAATGCAGCGATTACACTCACTGACCTCCGCCCTTCACAGTGGCGTCAATCAGGCGTCTAAACAAATCAGGTGGCAATCAGGGGATCGAGTCTCCCCAGGCCTCGAGAACAAGTATGATGGCCCAAAATCCTTTTCGTCTGAAGTTCCGTGGGGGAACGCAGACAGCAACCTGTGCAAAAAGTTGCCTGCTGCCCAATCACAGGATTTCGCCCAAGATTTCAAAGCTCAGCATTGTCAGCAATGAAAGATGTCGGCTTATGACTCGAACTCGGGCTGCTGTGGCTGGAGAGGTTTCTGTGCTCGATACAAATTCTTTGAAGAAGAAGAAAGGGCTAGAGACGAAGCTCGCAGCCCTGTGGAATCGGTACTTGGATTGGCTTTATCAACACAAGGAGCTCGGATTGTATATCGATGTCAGCCGAATCGGGTTTACGGATGAGTTTGTGGAGGCGATGGAACCCAAGTTTCAAAGCGCTTTTAAGGCCTTGGAAGAGCTTGAGGCTGGTTCGATTGCCAATCCGGACAAGGCCGCATGGTCGGGCATTATTGGCTCAATAAGTCTAGTATTGCTCCCAATCCTAATTTGCGGCAACAGATTGATAGAACGCTTGACGCTATCTGCAAGTTTGCTAACGATGTAATCAACGTCAAGGACGGCCTCTCTGCTCAGAGCATCGCTCAATTCTTGTTGCCAGCTTCCCAGTGTGAATTCACTTTGAATTTGGTTTTGGAAGAGTTGCAGAAGGATCCGTGGGCGACGCAGACGAATGCTAGAGCTGCACGTTGCATGGCACTGCTCTCAGCGTGGCCGCGGGGCTGGTTGGGGCTTGTGTGCCTGGCACTGCTGCCAGAATTATGCTTTTCATTGTCGATCCCTCTACCCAAGGTTCAAGCACTGACGAATCTCTATTCAAGGTAGGAAGATTGCTTGCATTTCTTCGCAGAGGAAGAATCAACATTCAGAGGGAGTCTGACATATCATCAGAAGTAACCTTGGACGAAGAGATCAAAAGGTTGATATTTGCTTCAGAGGGAGCTTGTTTTTCAGCTTCAGAGGGAGCCTATCATTTCAGCTTCAGAGGGAGCCTAACATTTCAGCTTTAGAGGGAGCCACATCATCACGAAGATTGGTTAATGCATTTTTCTCTGTGATGGAGAAATTTGAGGTGAAAGCCCTTGTTAATGAGTTCTTCTCTGAGAGAGAGAAGTTCAAGGTGCAATCCCTTGTTAATGAGTTCTTCTCTATGAGAGAGAAGTTCGAGGTGCAATCCCTTGTTAATGAGTTCTTTTCCTGTGAGAAGTTCGAGGTGCAATCCCTTGTTAATGCATTCTTCTCTGGGAGAAGTTTGAGGTGAAAGCCCTTATTCCACCCTCTGCAAGTAGGTATGGCGGATCCACCCTCTGCGATTAGGCATGGTGGAGATGCATTCTTCTCTGTGAGAGAAGTTTGAGGTTCCAACCCTTGTTATGCATTCTTCTCTATGAGAGAAATTTGAGGTATCAACCCATGTTATGCATTCTTCTCTGTGAGAAGTTTGAGGTATCAGCCCTTGTTGTGCATTCTTCTCTGTGAGAGAAGTTTGAGGTTCCAGCCCTCGTTCCACCCTCTGCAAGTAGGTATGGTGGATCCAACCTCTGCGAGTAGGCATGGTGGAGATGCATTCTTCTCTGTGAGAGAAGTTTGAGGTATCAGCCCTTGTTATGCATTCTTCTCTGTGAGAGAAGTTTGAGGTATCAGCCCTTGTTGTGCATTCTACTCTGTGAGAGAAGTTTGAGGTTCCAGCCCTTGTTCCACCCTCTGTGAGTAGGTATGGTGGATGTCATGTGAGAGACTCCATGACTTAGCATTTGTGTGTATTCACCCTCTGGGGGTAGCCATTGTGGTCAAACATCACGATGAGGTGATAAGCTTCTTTCATTCGCATGAGTGTAGTCATTATGTTAGTCATCGATGAGGTGATGTGACTTGTAGAGATTAAGAAGGATTCCTCCCTAGCTAAGAGGGAGTGTTGATGATATAGCGTCGGTAGAAATCCTACAGGACGACTCAGCAAGATCAAATGTGTGAATGGCCTATTGGCCTTACACATTTGATGAATCTATCAACTTATATTAATCCTTTAATATCTTTATTAAGTCACATATGCATTATCAGGTTTAATGATTAAACATACATTATCGAGTTTGACTTATCGGATTTGTTTCAAAGGGGCCGACTTTTGGTTAAAGTCCGCCACCCCTCATTTGAAGGCATGTGATGCTTCATGAAGGTCGTGCCTCCTTGATGAGAGCCGACTCTTGGATATCTCCTTTTGACGGATATATATGGACGTGGTCTTCCCTCTATGGAACTGAGATCAGACAGCAAGTTCGATCATAATCAGGCAGATCGAATTCATGTACAAGCAGATCAATTGATGGTGAGAAATTTATGAGCGTGCTCAGGGGTGACGATAAGAGCTTATCGTCTATGGTTCGGAAGGCAGCAGATCTGATGTTTGCCTGTGGCTAACGAGCACTACCTTAAAATCAACATGTTTCTGAAACTACTTGATGATTGATAAAAACAAACTTGTCTAGGAAGGCAACTTAGGAGGAAAAACTACAACTGTTTGTATGGCTGCACAAAGTTTGGACTTACATATTAGGCACACAAGCATGTGCATTCCATATTTTGGCAAAGTAGCTGATTGATTAGTGTTTCAATAATGAATAGTGATCCATGAAAATCTCTATGGGTAATACTTCCCATCTCCATGTAGTAGCAACATTCTCATTGGGGAAAAATAGATTTTTAGACACAAGATAAAATAATCACTGGACATTGGATCCCTGAATGGCCTTTAGCGATTACTTGTTCTATATTTTCTAGAAAATCAATCTCTGTTGGCCTTATGTAGTTGTAATGTGTAGCCTTTGGGTATTTTGTTGTTATTTTTATGTAATATGCATGCACATTAACAATGAATCAATGAGTTTTGTTAATTTTTTAGTCAACTCTCACGTGAATTCAATTCAGCTCTACTGTTATGTAATATGGTTCAATATGTACATGATGAATAACATATATATGAATAATTGAAATTTCTATATTTTTTAGATTTTCCTTATCTTTTTACTTGTCATCCACTGCAGTCCCCAAACAAAGGCCTCCCATCCCAGCCATCCTGGAAACATGTCCTGCATCACTTGCTGTCCCCATCCAGGAAATGCTGTGGAACATACAAAATTAGAATATACACAATTTTTTGTTGGTGTAAAGAAGTACAAAACCAACAACCTTGGGGTTGTTTTTGATAACTTAACCACAGAATTATAAGATCAAAATTTACCTTTATTCCAGATTGACTTATTTGACAAACAAATTGCATATTGGTACTCAAACCTCAAGCATGGTACACATTAACTGCTCTATTTCAGCATTGACTTTTTCTGGAAACACATAGAGGTAGGATATAACTATTTGCAACAATTGTTTGATCATCCTCGGCCTTATAAAGTGAATCAAACAACGTGCCATGTTTAGTCATATGTTGTAAGCATCCACAACCTATAACACATTAATGAAAGCAAGAGTATGTATTTCTTAACAAGTAACAGAAAAGCCATTACACTGATATTCCTTATAAGCCACTTCCAACCTTCTAGTTTCCCTATGATAATCATCAAATCACTTGATGTGTCTCCTTTGACAAAGTTCTGCTTTTCCACAATATGAGCAAGCTTTCTCTTTTTTCTACATCTAATCATCATGCTTATATTTGCACCAATTGAATTTCCTCTATTCCTTATGATATGTGTAGTGGTCTTGGTCCTTAGATATTAGCTTACCATTTCAAATGAGCTTTTGTTGGTTCATCAATGAGCATAGTGCAGAACTCATCATAGATAAAATCTCACTTTTCTTTATTAGAGGCCTTGTGCAAAGAAATCCGTAGTGAAATAAATCACCAAAGGATCTAAAATTTGATAGAAATATCTCAATTAGTTGCAGAAGACTTTTTATAACCAACACGATACCCTTCCATTTATGATTGAATCGCCTTGATCCATGCCAAATTATATTCTATTCTATCAAATCTCAAAGGATCAAAGAGAAAGAGCTCATTGCTCAGTTGGATGACTCTTGCTTTATTAGTTTGATTGAAGAGAATTCCTAGCATGTTCCTTTAAAGCCACTTTTCCATGAACGTGAAATTTCAACTCCTTGACAATATTAAAAGCGACCACCTGAAAGGCTTCATCAAAGCAATCATTCAATATATTTTATTTTTTTATTTTTTCCATAGCATGGAATCTAGCCACCTTTCCATGAACATGAAATTTCAACTCCTTGACAATATTAAAAGCGACCACTTGAAAGGCTTCATCAAAGCAATTATTCAATATATATTTTTTTTTATTTTTTGCATAGCATGGAATCTTTTTCAAGATGGGTCTTGTTGATGTGTTTTTTAGGCACATGCGAACACAGAATAAAATACCCAAAAAGTATCTTATCCTCTCTTGAACAAAATATCTTGGATGTTGAAGATTAGCTTAAGGATCATTTGAGAAGACTCCAAGGTTCATGAATGTAGGGTCACTACGTGTGGATAAGCTCAGTGGTTTGATGTGATTATGTTGGAATCACAAGGGGACATACATTCGAATGCTTGATTTGATGGAACTTGATCAACTGATATTTCAATTGGGCGATGTTCTGTCCTAGACTCGCTTGATTTTGAAAAAAATGGCAAAAGGTAAAGGATTGAGAGAGTCTATTCCAAGACCTAGAATGCAAGAAGATAGTTGAATGATTAGCTGGAACCCTATTGGGCAAGGTCTCACCATCAAACTGAACAATTTGACACAAGCTCAGTGCAATCTTCTAAGGATGTTTCTAAGATGTTCGAATCAATACCATTAAACATTGATCACCACTCAAGTTAATGCATGAGCAATGAGTGTAGAACAATTCGAAGTTAAGCTCATATCACTCCAGTTGACCACACAAAGCGCTCTTACAATCAGCAAGAGGCTAGTGGTATGGACAAAAGGATTCCACGAATACATTCAACAAATTCCTCCACTCAATCTAATTACATGAAAGTAAATTGAGAAGTAAAGACCATGCAAGTAGTTGAAGCAACAAATCAAATTCACCATAACTTCAATGAAATCAATTGTTCTCTACAACGAGGTTTGGCAACAATCTTTGCCTTCTCCTAATCTAATTTCTATTCTAATTGCTATTCTATTCTCTCCTATTACTAACTATTAGCTATTCTCCAACTATTAACCTTTACAAATGAATCGTCTAAGCTTTTATAGAGAGCTCATTTACAATGAATGGCCAGGATTGATTCTTCATCAATGGCCAAGATTTTACAATGAAAACCCTAATTAGGGTTTGTTACAACAAACTCTCCTTAGCCAATGAGAAAATTACAATTAGAGAGTGTGGACCAATAGATAACAAGGGTAGGTGCTTCGGAGTTTGTGCCATCACTGGTGAGTCAGGTACATTGAATCAAGACATGTTGAGGTGGACCTTTCTGACTGGAGGAATAGTGAATGGGACGATGACTAGGATGCCACTTCAACTCGCACTTTGTAGGTTTGACAAATCATCATGAAGGAATATCTCTTGATACTCAACATTATTCAGCTTCAGCGATGATGACAATGATCTTCTAACTTTGATTAACTCTTCTGAAACTGTCTTCTCGAATGCCTTGATCATGGAAGTGCAAGGTATAGATCTTAGTTTTGAAGTATTGATGATACCTTGGAACGACCTCTTGATGTCACTACTACCTTTCTCCTTCGGAGTTTCAAGCTCCTTCTCTTGTGACTCTCTTAATGTCGTTGAACGTTTCTTGTGTGATCTCCTTATTTCTTTCTTCATTTCCTACAAAACAAACGAGCGAGTATCAAATATACTTGATATATAGATTTAATTAAAACATATAAAGAGAATTTGCCCTCATAAAGGGACACTTGAAGTTGCTTTTTTGCTCGCGGAGAGGAGCTCTTGAAATGTATTCCATCCTTGATGTTCGTTAAGTTTCCCTCGCCTAAATCTTCTTCATTTTCTTGAACTTTGCTCATACCCTTCAAATTGTGAAGTTTGCTCATGTAGGTCAAATCATGAAGTTTACTCTTGCATGTTGAGCTTGTGAAGTTCATGAAGTTGAGATTTGCTTGTGTAGGCTTGAAGATGAAGATTGCTCTAGATGGTGTGTACTTGTAGCTTGTTTCAATCACCTTCCTTGCTTGTCTTTCTCAATTCATGAAGTTCACCTGTATGAAATTCATTTCATTTCCTTGTGCATGAAGCTGGTCCAAATCTCATTTTTCATTATCACTTTTCTCAAGCATTGAATCAGCTCGAAGCAAAAATCACTCTTGATCTCTTGCACATGAAATTCGCTCTTATATGCTTGAAGGTGAAGTTTGAAGTTCGCTGTTATATCATGAATCTTGCAGTCCATTGTCCTAGGTGAATTCATGAAATTTGCTCACCTATATGGATTCATGAAGTTCGCTCTTTTACCTCACTTCATGAAGTGCATTCTCCTACCTCAATTCATGAAGTGCATTCTTAGTGGTTCGCTCCAATTTGCTCAAACATGAAGTTGACATTCTCTTATAGGCTTCAAGCATGAAATTCGTTTTGATCACCTTGCATCTTCATGAAATCATGGAATTCGCTTCAAATATCACTCATGAAATTCGCCTTAAATCTTAAGGTCATGAAGTTCGCCTCAAAAGGTGAACTCATGAAGTTCACTTCGAAAGGTGAACTCATGAAGTTATAATTTCACTCCACTCTTGCAACTCATGAAGTTGCTTCAAATGTGACATTCGCTCTAAACCCTTCAAACCTGAAGTCCGCTCTGTGAGATCAAGAAGTTCAACTTCGCTCCAATACATGAAATCATGAAGTTCAAGTTCACTCCTCTACATGAAGTCATGAAGTTCAAGTTCGCTCCTCTACATGAAGTCATGAAGTTCAAACTTCACTCCAATAAGGCAATTTGTGAAGTTCGCTTGAGAAGTGCAACTCATGAAGTTAGAATTTCGCTTCAATTACTCAAGTCATGAAGTATACATTTCGCTCCAACTTAGCAAATCATGAAGTAGAGAAATTCGCTCCTCTTGCTCAAGTCATGAAGTTCGATTGAGATCATCAACTCATGAAGTTAGAAATTCACCCCAAACTACAAAGTCATGAAGTTCGCTCCAAAACTCTAACTCATGAAGTTAGAAATTCGCTCCAGAAGGTGAACTCATGAAGTAAGTGCTCTCAACTCCTTCACTTCATTCCTTTATAGCTAATCTTGCCTATGAAATCTTGAAAGTGAAATTCACTCCAGTGCCCCAACTCATGAAGTTCAACTTCGCTCCAAGGGGTGAAAACATGAAGTTAGCTCCAAAACACTCTAACATGAAGTGAGTGCTCACAGATTTCTCAATTCTTCCATCTTCATCATGAAGAAGTTCGCTCCAAATCCTTCAAGCATGAGGTTCGCTCTGATTTGTTAGTTCATGAAGCTCGCTTCAAAACATGAAGTCATGAAGTTGACTTGCTTCATTGAGCTTGTGAAGTCCACTTCGTATTGTTCCCTTGAAGGTAAATGTTGTCACTTCACCTCTTCAAATCCACTTATGAAGGCTTGAGTAGGAAGTTCGCCCCAAATCTCTCCAACAGGAAGCTCGCTTCAAAGTTGCAACTGCTGAAGTTTGACATGAATTTTAGTTACTTACATAAGAAGTGTTCGTGAAGTGAAATTTGCTCCCCAAGAATAGCATTTGAAGAGACCCTTAAATAACAAATCTTCCTCACTCAGGATTGAACTCATCATATCTAGACTTTGCAAACCTACTTACTTCACACTTATGCAAAACTATCCACCTGACTCCTAGCCATTTAAGCGTTTATACCTCTCTAATGCAAGGCTAATAGCTAAGACTCGACGCTACCTAGAAAGCAGAAAAAAAGTGGGGGTCCCCATTTGCAATGGGGCGATGTGTGAATACCTCACAACAGGTCTCCTTTCTAGCAGTCATTCTCTTGGCCCCTCAACCAAAAATACTCACTGTGATGAGCATCCCTCTAGGTATCGTTCTCCAAGTTCCTCACCCAAGGATACTCTACATGAGCACACCTTTGTAATCACTCTTACAATCCCATTTCCTATCAAAATGCTCATCAATATGAACACTCTAGTAGGGAGTGTCTCCTAGGGCATAGAAATACTCATCATGATCAATGCTCTTCAAGGAACCATCTTCCTTCTCTTAAGCTTAGGGATGTACCTTGTGATGGTCACCCCTCTAGGGATTATGCCCCTCCAAGAATTGTGTTACCAATGTTGAGCTATGAGATGCCCTTTACAAAAGGTATCCTCCTTGGGAACCACCCTATGGATGTGTAACCAAATTCCCATTCTCAAGGGTAGTTCAATCACTCTCCTTATGGATGCAATGGCTCTACCATTCATGCTAGTGGTAATGACCATCCAATTCTTGGTTGTTCCTATGAAGATCCTAACAAAAATCCCTTGAATTCGCATGCTCAAGCAAGTCGCCTTCCTATTTTGTTACCCAAGTTCATTGCCATGTCAATTGGAAACCCCTTGGAATTGTCACATGATGAATCATCACATGTTGGCCTTATTCCTAAGTTCTTTGCCCCTAGATATTAGCCTTAGCCCCAAGTGCTTTACTACTACACACCTAAATCAAATTATCTAGTGCCCTTGGAGATACTGACAATGCTAGACCTACAGTTCCCACCTCAAAGTCTACATGGACTTCTCATGGTGCATTTCCCCACATGCAATGTCTCAACTATACTCATTGAATAAGAAGATTGAAACCTTAACTATCAAAACCCTCTATTGGACCTTCTTCACCTCTATCTTGATCAAATATCACTCATCTTCAATGAGCTTTATGTCCCTCATGAATCTACACTACAAGCACTCTTAGCCCATCACACTCTTGATAATAGCCTCCTCGTGCCATGATCACTCAAAGCTTCCAAATCTTTAGTTGACCCTAAACAAATCAAGAATGATAGACTTGACCCTACTCTACCTAGAGAAGTCTTCACCCCTTCAACAACTTTGTGTAACTTTGAGAGGCATCAAGAGGCTTTTGTTTCCTCTACTAACATTCTCTTGGCTTCTCAATCCTCTAGAATGTCTCCTTTGCTTTTCTCATCTCTCAAAAAATTTCCCCCCTCAAGGTCTAGTGCGCCTAAGCCCCTTGTTGATGCAATGCACACCTCTCTAGTAAAGCACAATGTCCAAGAGGGCCCACTTGGGTGCTATTGCATACACCCTAGTATGCAATCTATCCTTGAGAACAAGAGGCATATATCTCTGTAGCATCCTAAATTGTACTCCCTTACAATTTTGTCCTCATTTGGGTCCTCACCTTGGCATTCGTGTCTCGAGGCCTAATCGGAGACTTGATTCTGCTCATACCATGCATATTTGCCATATTTTTGACCCTACACTTCATTTTACCCTTTAATTCTAGTGCCTGATTGGTCAGCACCCTAGTCCTCCCAGTTAAGACCCATTTTTGGGCCCCTTAACGGTCACAAGATTTGGGCAGGAATCCTGACCCCATGTCGACTCATGTCAGAAAATTAAGTTGTTTTTTGACAAGCAAGTATAAAAGGAGGTCTACCCCTCACATTTGGATATACAATTCGAATCCGGCAATTATACTGATCAATCAATTCAAGCAATCAAGCATTCAAGTTCAAGTGAGCAAGCAATCAGTCTTCTTTCAAGCATTGGAGTAGAGATGAGGTCAAGATTCAAGCATTGGAGTTGACATTCATGCTCTATGTTATTGAAGTCTTCATGAAACCCTAATTCCATGTGGAGACAAACAAAACTTCACAGGGAGGTATAGCATTTGTGTTTTAGTCATTATTTTGCATCTCCCTCAAAAGAAGAACACTTCCATTATTGCAATTCAATCATTTTCATTTCTATTTCATGGTTAATTCCAAAACCTGGGTTTGACCTAAGGCAAACCCCTATCTCCAACCTATTTCCCTTCTCTACTGTGAGCAGGAGCAAGTACGAAGCCGGGATTTTCAAAACGAATCGATTCCCCATTGGAGTGTGAAAAGTGTGGAGGACCAGAGCGACCATCGCTACGGTCCCAACAAATTAGGAGCTCCTTTTGGGAACAGATCCAAATACATTTATATTCCTTAGATCCAAGTTCGTGGCTCAATCCGACGATTGTAGCTTACTATTTGTGTTTTTACATCAATTCCAGCATATTTACCCTAATTTCAGCATTTTCACAATTCAATTTTAACTAGGGTAGTCTAATCAAATCCAGTAAATCCAATAGAATTCTCAACCCTTATCCTTGCTGGCTTGTGGCTAGATCCATTGGGTTTACCTACCTCTTTAATGTTTTAGTCCTTAAGTAAAAATTAGTGGCTTTCATCCTTCTATGGTGGAAACCCTAATTTTTCACCAAAACAATCTCATCGAAGTTTCCCACACAGAGAAAAATCCTCATCTCCAACCTAGCCTTAGCACCATTCAAACCTCTCCTTGGCACTATTCAGACTTGTCCTCACAATGTTTCATGTGATGTATTCATCGTAGAAGTAATATTGGTTTCTATTGAGGACCTCAATCCCATCTTACTCACTATCCTCTCCAGCTTCACCAATTCGACCTCCTAGATCCTATTGATCTTAATTTGGCTATTGTAGGACAAGATCAAGTCATCAAGATTGACCCTAACCTAACTCCCACCAAGTAAGAGCCCCTTGTGTAATGCCACCTTCCTACTTTGCTCTAGATTTAGCCCTAAAATCACAATTGCAAAAAATTAGGGTTAGGGTTACATCTTACCAAGTAAATCTCTTTGATAATCCTAGATTTGAATCTTGCATTCATAGCATAAGCAACATATACATATATATATATATATGATTCAATAATTAGGGTTAGACAAACCACTTCATATTCATATAATATCAATAGTATTGGACAAGCATATTAGGTTTTGGAGGAAGAGACATGATGGGTACGCCTGAAGCCATTTCTAAACTAAGCCCAAGAGATGTCTACACAGCCTTCATGTTTTCTTAGCAGATTGTACCTTCTTTCCCCATCAATGTCTCGTCTCTCTAAAGAAAAGTGCCATCTTGCGGAATTGGGCAGAGGTCGTAAGTGGGTTCCTTGTCTTTTCTACGTAAGTGCCCTCTAGTCCTCGGAACCTTTATGGTCAACTCTAGTATGGCCTACTTACTTAGCTCTCTTAAACCCCTTTTGCTTACACCCCAAGCCCTTCCTACAAGATGGGATTCAGACAATCAAGCATATCTTATATTCTATAGGAACATACACTTATGCATTGTCTATTACGCATAAGAAACAAGTTATTGTAAGAAGGATAGTGCTGAGGAAGGCAAATCTGACATAGTATCAGTTTGTCATATTATGCCTGATCTGAAAAGGAATTCACTTTGGTTTATATGATGTTCAACCTCTATGAGTCGATCCTGGACTGAAGTGTTGTTATGCTGAACGCTTCGATCTTCCTTGGCAAATGTATTTATTTACTGACTGTGCTTGGAATTTGATTCTGCTTGAGAGATTTGATGATGATCCTCTTCCATTAATTGATTACTCTTTTTATACCTTCATATCTCATTGAGGAGACACATATCTTTGGAAAGAGATATCCATTCAAACAGGTCATGTCTCCTCATTGCTGTCTTATTATTCAAATCAGATCTGCACTTCTGATTATTCGTTACAATGCTTATTTTCTATTCCCCAAGCTGATCTCCTTCAATGTAATTAAATCCTATTCAAAGAGGGGACATTACACCTCGTTACTCTTATTGGCAATTACATGGATGTACTTGCTCAAGGTAAGGTTCTTCCCCAAGTGGACCCACTTGAGGAATTGTTATTGAGAGCCTACCTATGGTAATAAGGTGTATTTCATTTTCTCTCTTTTTTGACCGTTACCCATGTGTTAGTTGTATGAATGCTCATCTAGGTTGTTGTTAGCATTCATTATGTTAACCTTGTGTTTGTTACAATGTTCCACAAAGATGTGTCCCCACCCCCCCCAAATAAATCCCCATGTTTTTTGGATGCGGGGACTTGGGGGAAACATCCCCCTGTCGCACTACCACCTCCACTGAGTTATCCCCGGGATGTCTGAGGGATTTTTAGAGTACCCCCAACCATCCCAAGGGTGCCCACGCATTTCCCATGGCTCCTGATTAAGAAGCTCCATGTCAAAACAAGAAAGGTGATAAAATTATGAAAATGAAATTTGTCATGAAGGTTTGTGAGGTTTTGGAGGCCTTAATTTGTGCCCCTTGACCTTGCTAGGGGCTCTCCACCCACCATTGTTATTGTTCAATGCAATCAATGCATGTTTTTAATGTTTGTTAGTTTAAACTTTACTTAGTAGTGCAATCAATGCCATGTTTTTAATGTTTATTAGTTTAAGCTTTACAAAATATGCCAGAGTCTCATTTGCAATTCTTATACTTATTCCTTACACATCTTTTTACAACTAGTACTATATGTATTTGCACCACCCCTTGCCACCTTGCCATTGTCCCTAAACTTAGGCCCTTGGTCCCCCCATCAAGAAACTCCGTGGAACAATGGTTTCTTAGTCATGCCTATGCTATGAGGTGAAACAAAACTCTCCAACAAATCCCAACAATATGTATTAAAAATGACTAAATGTAAGTATCAAAATATATTTGGTACAATATTATCTCTAGATACATTACAAGCTAGCTAGTTCACTCATAGACCCTCTACCTATTCATTGTGCCTAGGAAACACTATGTTCTCCTAGGAAACATTGATGTGCATGTTAGTTCTTGGGAGGCAAACACTATGTTCTCTTAGGAAACATTGATGTGCATGTTAGTTCTTGGGAGGCTCCTTGGCCACCCAAGGTTTGTTTGTCTCCTTTGATGGTTTGTGCACCATGGCAACCACCCTCAACCTTCTATGTCTCTTAGACAACTTATGGGATCCCTTGAGTTCCCATGCCAATGCAACTTGTGCCCCCTTGGAGATAACTTGTTTGTTTGTGGGACCCTTTGGGTCCTCCAAACTTTTTCAGCCCACGCCCTCTCAAGGCACAATGTTTATGGTATTCCTTTGATCCCCTAACCTTTGTGGCTTGTACTCTCTCAAAATGCCTCATTTCATTGTGGGACTACTCAAGTCCCTTAGCCTTTTGGCCCATGCCCCTCAAGGAACGTTGTTTGTTTGTTGAACCTATTAAGTCCCTTGGCTATTGTGACTTGAGCCCCTCAAGCCACCTACTTTGTTTGTGAGACTTCTTAGGCCCCTTGACCATTTCAATATATGCCCCTTTGGGGACATTTTGTTTGTTGTACCTCCATCATTTTCAGCCTAGGCACCTTGTGTATTGTGGGAGATTTTCCTAAATCCATCAAATTGGTTGATAATTTGGTCTACCAGCAATTTGCCTATGGTCTCTCATTGACTCCTCCTTGAAACTTACATTTCTTTGCATGCTATTTTTCAAGTGGCTCTTTGGCTTTCCAGAGGTCACATTGTCTCTCCATGCTCCTCATAGTAGAGTGATCCACACTATCTTCTTCGCTAATGTCAATTGGATGCCCATTCGTCAAGCCCCCAAGCTTCTCAACTATTTGCTCAAGCTAGGAGACCTCCTCTTCTTTTCAAAAATTGCTAGCAAATTCCTTGTAATATCCCATTTCTTTTAATCTGTAGCTATGTGAATAGAAATTAGTTATATTTGAAGTTACTTCAATATTTTGTTAGTATTGTTAGTGTTTGGAATAAAGCAACTATAGTTTTTTATGTCTCTTAATTGGGATAAGGCAATTGAAGTGGAAATGGGGCAATTGTGTATGTCAATTGAATAAACAACTGAGTCTGCCTAATTAATAGTCTTCAATCTGGCCAGTTAACTACTTGTGGTTGAGGAAAAGGCTAGCTAGTTAACCACTTGAAATTGAGGGAGAGGCTGGTCAATTATCTGCCACCATTTAAGGGACAACTGCCTATGATTGTGGATCACAGGAAGCCATGAATATAAGGAAGCATTAAGGGGTAAAGAGGAGGGCACTTTTTGAACAATAAAAACAAAAACTCAGTTTTAAGGCGGCAATGTTGTTACACCAGCTTTGGCACTTGGGATGGAAACCACAAGCATATCATCTTACAATCGATGTTGTAGACAATAAAAGGCTTTGTAAATTGTTTGTGTTCAATTTAGCATTTTACAGGGGATCTAGCAGCATCAAGGGAGTCTAATGTGCATGTTGGTTGCGTCCAATGAGTTGTAAATAACTGGTGATTTTTATTTCAATGTATGTGTGTGCATAAAGATTATGAAAAAGAAAAAAGAATATGTTGCTAGAATCCTTCTGGGTTTGATTTTTGTATGCATTTAGTTTAGGCCTTGACATTCCTGAGAGGCTCTTTCGTTGCCTCAGGACTGATTTGTCTCTACTTCATGGTACTCACCAACAACCCTCTTGATTTATGCCCCTTGGACACCTTCTTGTAATGCCCCTTTGGGCTCCTTGGTTGCTTTTTCCCTATGCTCTCCAAGCACCATTTGCAAGAGGTTTTATTTAACTCTTGACTACTTATTGGTTCATGTCCTCTCACCACCCTTTGTTAGAGGCTTTCTTTAGCTCTTAAATCATTTTCTAGCTCTTCCACTCTCAGCGCCCTTGGCAAGAGGCTTTCTTTAGTTCCCCCATTGCTAACTAGACCATGCTATCTAAGCACTTTTTGAGGAGGCTTTGTCAACATCTGAGTTAGGTAATCACTTGTTTCACTCTTCCAGGTCCTTGCATCGTGGCTTGCAGTCCATCCCACACCATGCATTTGGTCCTCAATCTTGGTCCCTCTTTCATTTGTCTTATTTGACCCTGGTGTTCTACATGACTGTTAATCTCTTTATTGTGATGACTTATTACCATCAGCACTACAGACATAGCTCCTCTTCCACCTGAATCGCCTCTTCCTATCATGTTTCGTTCTCTACGGTTGTCTACACTAATCGTGGTAATTGAGGTAACTCAAACCAGTAACAACTTCACATACTATTGATGACTGACTAATGAACCAATCATTGACTCTCCTAGGCCATCACAATTTACATTCTGGGGTTCCAAAGACATAAATGGCTAGTTCAACCTTGGTGCAGCCTATATGAATACCCATAACTCTCTAATAACTTTGCTCCACCTTGTTATGAATTATAATGGATGACATATAATAATGTAATAGATAATAAATTGACATGTTACTGTTAATTTATTATGTGTGAGTTTTAGTTAGTTATTAGTTATGAGTTGGTTGGCAGTTAGTGGTTTGGGTAGCTAATAAGTTGAATGGCTTTATAAAGCCATGTAATGCAATCAATTGCAAGTTGAAGATGAATGACTAAATTTATGGGCTTGATACCTGTTGACGTGTATTTTGTACACAGCCTAACACAGAATAAAATACCTAAGGGTATCTTATCCTCTCTTGAGAAAATAGTCTCTAACTGCTGAAGATTCGCGTAAAGGATCAGTTAGGTAGACTCCAAGGTTCTTTGATGTAGGGTCTCTACGTGTGGACAAGCTCCAGTGGTATGATGTGATTTGTTGGGATCACAAGGGGACTTACATGTGATGATTGAACTTCCGATCTGCTTTGCTGGACACAGGCTCTTATTGACTTAGATTTGAAAAAAAATGAAAAAAGGATAAGGGCGAAGAGAGGACCTAATCCTAATACTAAGAATGTAGGAGCAATGACTTGATTTTTTGATGAAACTTCAACTAGATCTTGTTTTGACATCAATGGAACATCTACACAAGGCTAGTGCGATCTTCTAAGGGAAGCTTTATGATGTTCAAATCATCACCGCAGGCATAGACACCATCCAAGTTGATGCATATCAATGAAGAAGCGACAAATTGAAATTGAGCTTAAGCTAAATGATTCCAATTGACTACACAAGGCGAGTCTGCAATCAACAAACTGCTAGTAGTATGGATATACGAATTCCACCATCAATCAATCACATTTCCTCCATTCATCTAATCATCTACCATCTAAGATTGAAGACTCAACAAGAAACCATGCAAATTGCAAGAAACGACACACTTCACCATTACTTCAATGAAAATGGAGTTTGTTTACAATCAATGGCAACAATTTCTTGCCTTGTCCTCCTATTCTACTCTAATTGCTTCCAACTATTCTCTAACTATTCTAACTATTTACATACTATCTCCAACAATTGCTAATTAACCTTTACAAATGAAATGCCTGGGCTTATATAGTGCCCACAATACAATTCGATGGCTCAGATCAATTCAAGATCAATGGCCAAGATTCAACAATGAAAACCCTAATTAGGGTTTGTTACAACCATTACATAACATTTAATGCTTGACCAATGACAAAATTGTATTGCATGGACACATGTCCCTTCTAGAAAAATCGACCAATGGATAGCCGGGGTAGGTACATCGGAGTTTGTGCCACCTTCCATGAGTTAAGTACATTGAATCTGGACATGCTGAGGTGGACCACACTGACTGGAGGAGTGATGACTGGGATGCCACCTCATCTGACACTTGTAGCTTGCTAGATATTCAATTTGATGTCGTTGAGAGGCTATCTTTAATTAACTCTTGTTCTAACTCCTTGTGTCCTTGATGTGCAGGATGATGATGTACCTCGCCTTGGAATGCTGGATTGAAAGAGGTTGCCCACGTCCTTACTTGATCGTCCTGGCGAAGACCGTCCTTGATCCGGCTTGATTTTCCTTGATGAGATCTCCATTTGATGCCTACACAACATTTCAAAATTAGTAACATGATTTTGCAATGAATAGCATAGATTAGAGAGCAAATTTTAGGAAACTTAATGATAAGTCCTTTATTAATCATTTCCTAAAAACGACTATTGAGCTATGAATTCAAAATTTCAAAATTTAAGGCTATGACGATCAAAATTCAAAATCAAAACAATAAATCCATATCGCCATACCTCAATAGAGAGCTAACTCTAGAATGCAAAAAGGAAAAGATCGCCTAGGCAAAATTGGAGGTATAAATGATCTTCAATGTTATCTCCTCAAAAGATCGACCTCGCCACCTTTGGATTGAACGTGATCTTCAATTGCACCTTTGACGTGGTCTTAAAAGGATCTTCAAATTCGCCCTTGACAAATCGCTCAAATGGATCTTCAAGTTCGCACCACTCTAGATGATATTAGCGCCACCTTTGGAGGATAGTCACACTTCTTCGAATACACTTCGCACCACCTTTATTAATAAACTCCAAATCGCACTTCCCCTTGTCTTCCTTAATTCGCATGTAGAAGGATAAAATGATGATGTGAAAATGATAATTTCACTCCCCTTATATAGCGCTCACATCTCCATTCACCCCCTTTGGCCGACTTGGTAAAATATAACAATTTCAAACGATTTTTTATATGATTTTTTTAATTAAAATAACAAGGCCGACTTGGATTTATAGCGCTTGCAATCGATTTTTATATTAATTAATTAATTAATTATTAATGCCTTACGTTTTTAATTTGCAAATTTCGATTTTTATAAAGGCAAAAATAATTAATAAAAGATCAACGCCACATTAAATGCCAAATTAAATAGGATTTTCAATTTTTTTATTGAACTTAGCATTTAAGGAAATTTGAATTTGTTTATTTGGCGCCAAAATTGTGAAAACAAAGGGACGTACCTCATCGCTCTGGTCCCTTGGAGAGGGACAGGAGCGATCCATGATTTTGTCTTGATTTTTGCATTTTTCACGTTCAACTCCTTCATCTCCACGTTCAACATTGATCATTATGATGAATCCTTCGAACTTGATCGTCTTACATGCGTTCATAAGTGCCCTTGGGTGTCCATCGCCCTGGTCCTTGTCCAAAGGACAGGAGCGATGTGAGTTTTTAGCATGACTAGCAACGTTTGGACGTTCAAAACTCCTGCAAGTTATCTTCAAATGATGCTTTGAACCTTGTTTATCCTTATGAAGTCTTGTCTTAGCACGAACTTGGGGCAAAATTTGAGAATCCAAAGCAAATCGCCCTGGTCCCTTGGAGAGGGACAGGAGCGATATGGTCTCCATGTTCAAAACGATGAACATATTACGTTCAAAATCTCTGTGTATCATCTTCAAAAGGTACCGTGGACCCTCTAAGACGTTGCGAAACTTTAACCTTACGTAGAACTTGCAAGAAATGACCAATATATTCAACATCGCTCTGGTCCCTTGGAGAGGGACAGGAGCGATCTAGGTCTTAGTGTGTAAATCTCTTCATTATAACGACCTTTGAGTGTTTGTGCATGATGAAGACGCCTTGAAATGTCCTTTGCCACCTTGTCCTGACTTGGATCGGTCTTGAACTTAGGGAGGAACGACCTTGCACCCGCATGAGAAGCAACATCACCACTGTATCGCCCTGGTCCCTTGGAGAGGGACGGGAGCGATCTTCCTTTTGTGGCCTTCATTTCACTTTGCCAGGTTCCAAGTTTATATTCAACGGACTCGTCACGCTCTACTCTATTCGTCCATGCCTTGACATCGTCTGTAACTTGGCCAGAAAAGCAATTATAACAAAAATCGCTCTGGTCCCTTCCTGAGGGACAGGAGCGAACTAGGCCATCTGGAACCTTGTGGACGTCTAAAAAATCTTCAATTTGTATTCAATGCGTCCATCTCATGTTTTTCCATGTCTTTGTACGTAAACTTGCCTTGATTTTTGCCTGGATCTTGACTAATGAAGGAAATCGCTCTGGTCCCTGGGAGAGGGACGAGAGCTACAAGGTACCTCGCCCTGGTCCCTTGGAGAGGGACAGGAGCGATTTGGTCATTCTAGGTCATTCTCCTTCATTTTTGCATCTCAAATTATATTCATTTGGTAAAGCATCTTCCTTTGGACCCTTTCAAATTATCAAGTCATCGAAATCTCGCAAGGACAAGGCAAAATTGAATTTGTAGCTCCGGTCCTTCACTGAGGGACAGGAGCGATTTTCCTCCTGGAGGCGTTTCTGTGCTCATGAAAATCTTCAATTTATATTCAATGGAAAGATCTCGCCGTTCTCCATCACTTCCAACTTGAAATTCGTCTTGACTCTGCAGGGATAATGAGATATTTGAAAACAAGCTCCCGTCCTTCACTGAGGGACAGGAGCGATTTTGCTCCTCAGGCCAAAATAACATGATTTTTCACATTTTAACACTTCACGAGGCGAAAACAAATCAATTCCAATGCCCAGGATCAAAATCAAAAAGGGTCAAAATTTGGTCAAAAGATTCAATCGGACAAAAATTCACATTTCACTTTCAACACTTAGACAAATTTAAGCTTTGCATCAACATTCCAATTGAAAATTAGACCATTTTGGCGAATTCATTGCATTCAAAATTTGCATTCTAGAAAAGGAAATTCAAAAAGCTCCCAAAACCGACTGGATTCAAACCAAAACCCTAAAAAGCAAAGCGAAAACGAGCAAAAAACATGGGTCCCCATTTGCAATGGGGCGATGTGTGAAAACGTCACAACAATACCCTGGCTCTTCGTGTTTCCCATTTTCAATATGATATCAAAGCAAGTGTCCTTTGAGACCTCTCTGTTTTCCTTTCATCCACGTGTCTTTCCTCCAAAGTGGCTCATACAATGTCCAAGCAGTGCAAACCACGTGCAATAGCCATTGTTGTTTGTCTACCATTCTTGCATTTTGTCAACAGAGGCAAGGTGTACACCAAGTGCAATCTGCTGGCATTCATCATCCATCTGCATTTGGTTCCTCTCCTCTCTCCATCTTGTTCACTCTTTTCATAGTTTTCATTCCACTTTGTTCATTTTCATATGAAAATTCAGAAAAGAAATTAAAAATTTATAAATTCAAAGCTGCAGAAATCCAAGGTGTAGCAAAAAATGTGCTGGCAATTAAGGGGATTTAAGGTAGTTGAGAAGAGGTTTTCCATCTTTCAGTTATGAGGCTTTATTTGTCTCAAGATTGGTATAGATTTATTATGGTGCTTTTTGAGGGATATTCAGGCTGCCCAAATGAACATTAAGCACCATTCTTTGGTTAATACATCGTTTTGATTTATAATTGACAGCTTATAGTCTCGCTAAAATTGTGATATCTTTCTCATTTTCTTAATAAAACTTAGAAATTCAAAATGTTTTGGGAAGATGATGAAGGGGCGAACAAAACCCAAAAACTGTTTGAGAATGATATCAATTTAATTTGCAGTTTGATGCAAAAAAGAAGGGCATTTGAATGGTTATTGCCAATTTAATTTATCTTTTTTATGGAGCCATAAGAGTGTAATAGATTTTTCATTTGCACATTGTAATTGGATGCATTATTGGTAGAAACCAACACCCAAAAGAAAAAATTCATTGAAGAGAGCAAATTGGAGATAAGCCAATTGTCAATATTGCAGCACCAAAATAAAGTCCCTATGTTGGCACTAAAGGAGGGTGTTAAGAATTATAGTACATGACATAGAATAATGTAATATATAATTAATTAACATGTTAATGTTAATTCATTATATGTTAATTTTTAGTTAATTATTAATTTAATAGTTATGAGTCAATTGGTAGTTAGTGGTTTGGGTAGTGTTGTGACCTTTTCACACATCACCCCATTGAAAATGGGGACCCCCAGTTTTCTGTTTTTTAGGGTTTTTAGTTGCCAATCCTCACAAGTCTAGAGTTAGGGGTTTTTTTTAGAAAGTTTTCCAGTATTCCTCAAGTCAATTGGACCAATCATGATCAAAGGGACATTTTGACATCTTAGAAGTGCTAAAATAGGCCAAAGGACAAAAAACACAACTACTTAGGGTTAATTCTAACAACTTCCTATTTTGGTGGGATTCTGCTTTTTCATTTTTGGCACTTTGGGACCAATCCGGAACCAGCTTTTTTGCTTGCTTTTTTCTTTTTCGCTTTTTTTGCTTTTTAACTTTTTGCATTTTTCAGCTTTTTTGAAAGTTGACCTAGGATTGGGTCATTTTGGTCATGGCAATAAGGTTCCTATCTTCGAAATGAAAAGTTTGTATCTCCAAGTATGAAAAGCAAGGGAAAATCTCTAGACAAAGGCATTGATCCAGAAAATTCTAGATGAACATGATGATGAGCACGAAAATCCACTAAGTGTTTATGGCAAAGAGAAAGTTTCTAAATGGAGAAGGCAACATCTTGTGCAATACTGAAGTCCACCCTACACTTGGCCACAATGGCATGACAAAGCATCAAGTCCGCCAAGGCCTTGTAAGGAAATGACTTGATCAATGGCAAACTCCACCCAAGTTTCATGAGGATATGACTTGCAAAGGCATGAAGTCTGCCTAGAAAAGGTTTGACATGGCGTGACAACACACCAACTCTGCCTTGCACATAGCCAAAATGACTTGCCAACAAGTGAAGTCTGCCCAAGAAAGGTTGATATTGGCATGCCAACATGCAAAGTCTGCCAAGGTAAAGGAGAGAAAAGACTTGCCAATATGCAAACTTTGCCTGACACTTAGCAAAATGACATAACTCCACATGAGTTCCACCAAGGTTAAGAAGGAAGTGTCTTAACTACACGAGTTCCGCAAAGGTTAAGAAGGAAATGTCTCAACTACACATGAGTTCCGCCCAAGGCACCAAGGAGATGTCATATGGTATAACAAACTCCGCCCGAACTTCAAGTGCAATGACTTGTGCAATCACAGACTCCGCCCTACACACAGCAAAATGGCATGGTAACAAGTGAATTCTGCCCAAGGTCAAAAGAGAAATGACTTGACAATGAGCAAAGTCTGCTTTGGAAAAGCAAGAGTATGACTTGCCAAAGTGTGAAGTCCGCCTAGAAAAGGTTCAAATGACTTGCAAACACTTCAACTCCACCCAAACATGATAAAGGATTGGCATGACACATAGCAAACTCCAACCAAGGCATGATAGAAAATGTCTGACCATGTACAAACTCCGCCCAACACAAAGCAAGACATGAGTTGCTAATGCATCAACTCCACCATGGCTAGAAAGGAGATGTTTTAGGACATACAAAGTCCGCCCAGCATAAAAAATGTCTTGACAACACCTCAACTCCGCCCACCTCCTAGCAAAGAAAAGTCCTAGCAACACATGAAGTCCACCTAGGAAAAGCTAAATGATTTGAGGCCAAGTGAAGTCTGCCAAGATCAAAAGAAAAGTCCTAGCACATGGTGAAGTTTGCCATAGATGAAAGTTTGACCAAATTTGAAGTGCAAAAGAGAAATTCACCCAACACTCAGAAATATTTTTTCAACACATGTCAAATCCACCCAACACTTACGAAAAAAATTCTTAAAACACAAGGAGAATCTAAAAGATTTCTTGCTAACACATTCGCCTACATGGCCAAGATGAAGATGAAATTGGCTAAGTATAAAGTTCGCCAAGGAGCAAGAATAGAAACTTTCTTTTGGAAATCTTCTATAAGGATAAAGTTGCCATTTTAAGGAAGATGAGAAAGGGACTAAGTTCGATGAATCCATAAAAAACATAAAGATGCCAAAAAAGTTAAAACTTTTTAGCCTTATATACATTTCAACATGTCATTTCACTTTCATTTCTTCTCAGGTTCGAAAGTTGAAGAGCTCTCTCTCTACCAAATTCAACAAGGAAAGAAGATTTTCGGAAGACAACAAGTGAATTTTCTGAGCAAAATAAAGAATTAATCAGTAGTTTTCATCTTCTTTCAGAAGTAAAGCAGCAGATTTTTCATCAAAAATCAGTCAAAAGTATAATTTTAAAGTTCAAAATCTGAGTTATTAACTGATTTTCTTCATCTATTTTCTGTCTTATAAACACTTATTTTTCATGAATTTCACTAGGTGTTGAGAAAATTTCCCCCATTCACAATCTGATTTTTCGCAGAATTTTAATATTTGTGACAGGCTGAAGGTGAAATTTTAGGACAAACTAGTTTGAAATCAGGATTAATATCTTAAGAATTCACATGTGAAAGTGGTATTAATTTAATTTCCTTGTCTTTTTCAGGCAATAAATGACCACTCAAGATGGACTTTCAAGAAAAGTTCAAATGAAGTTTGCCAACAAAGGAACACAGCCCGAGTCCAAAATCACTTCAAAATGGAGAAAGGTTGGAGACACCAACCTTGGTCACGTTGGTTTCAAGGAATTGAGAAGAAAAATGCACAGACATGAAGGGTATTTACCCACACCAATTTCTCGAAGAATGATGATAAACAGTATAGTCCAGGCAGCCAAGTTTCCACCAGTAGTGGAGTGCAGTGAGCTAATTGTAGAATGTGCAATGCACTACAATGTCCAGGAAAGGCAGATTATTGCACCTAACGGGAGAGTATTGGCATATCTTGGAGAACTGGCTATCCAGGAGGCATTCGGGATTCCAAACTACAACAAAATCTCATTCAAAACCAAGGAGGAAACCACCAAGATCTATGAAGAACAGCTTGAACCTTGTGCGACAAATATCAACAAACTATGGCTGGAGAAGCCCATACCTACCTATAAGAGGATGCCAAAGAACCTTCTTCGCACAGATTTCAAAGAAGATTATGGAGATATAATCTTACTACTCAATAGAGTAATGGGCAGCCCTCGGGGTGCACCATTTGAGGCCTAGATGTATTATTTTATTGATGAAATTACCTCGGGAGTGAAGATGTTCAATTAAGCTAAGATTATCAACAATAACCTAGATGAACAACTGAGAAACTTGGAAAAAACAAAATCTTTCTACATGAGTTCTTACATTATTTACCTACTGGCCAGAAACTATTGGTACATTGGATTGATTTGCAGGGGTGTAGTGGGTAATGGTGAAAATGAATTCAAGCCATACGATTGTTACCCACAGTTGCAGCTTTATGAGAAGTCTCATTTCAAACGAGTGAATGATGCATTTTTAATGTATATCACTAGAATACTGTAGGAAGGAATTCACCAGAGACTAACTTAGGAAGCCAAGGACTTGGTAGGCAGATTTGGGTCCTGGTTCATTCAGTATCCAAGATTCACATTGTTGGGTCTCAAATCAACAGATTGGATAGGTTCTAAGGAAATGCCAACTCCTATGATCAAACCCTCCAATTGACTTGGCCAACATGTAGAGTGAACCTGTTTGGTTGCTAACTCTCTCACTTTAGGCTCTGCAGGACCTAGGCGGGTATACCTATTCACTGAATGTCTCCAATAACCAGTGCTTTTTATAGCAGATGTATTATCCTAATCTGATATCTCCTGATCTTTGAAATGGCATGAGTTCCTTGAATGGAGATATAGCAGATGAGTTCAAGATTGTTGTTGTAGAAGCTATTCGGTCTATGTTTCCTAACTACTTCTGTTTGCTTTTTAAAATAACAAATGGTGAAATATAATGATGAGTGTAATCTGTTTTGACCAGTGCCTTCTTTGCTGTTTGGGCTACAGAGTCATTGCACTTTCTTCAGGACTTATTATGCGAGCCTGTGAGACAGTTTTTTAATCCACCCTTTTGTAGACCTGTCAGTTATTATTTCTTTTGAGATCAATTTGAATGCTTATATCATGTGTTGATTGAATGAATTTTAACCCTACCTTTAAGGGACCAATCAATGAAGTACTGCAAGGAACAATTACAATTCGCAAGCAAAACTTTTGTTTCAACGTTATAACATGAAGCACAGATTTGATTTCAAGAATATGAATAACCTTATCACTTTAGATAATATCACAGACGATTGCCAAGACAAAGTGAAATAATCCACAACACATACGCAAAGAAAAACAATAGTTCATAGCATGTATTCCATCGAAATTTGTAAAACTTACAGGCTGTCATACCTCGCCATCTTCCTCTTATCTAATATATATCTCCCTTTACATTACAAAAATCATTCTCATATATATATGAGGATGAAGGCTTTTCACGGAGAGACATGACTTTTCAAAATACTAGTAGTTAACTTGAGTGTTTCTAAACTTAAGCAAAAAGAGATTTAGAAGTCCTAGATGATGAATATAGTCGTCGTCTCTGAAGGTTTTGATTCGAGGAGTTTGTTTTTTCAATTTATCTCCCAGCGACAAATATTTGAATATTATCTGGTTGACAGTAGGGGCCATATCTTTACTTCGATCTATCTCTGATAAGGCCCAATCCTTGACGCTGGTAAGCTCTTTTCGCAAATCCTCCAAAGATATCACTTCTCCTTCTTTGTAGACGGAGGGCATTCCAACAGGTTTCTCATCATCTAATTCTTTTAAGTCTCTTCTCAGCGTATCTTCAAGTTTGACATGATTTTCCATATACGCATTCCCCTCAGCCTTTTCCTCTGGTGTCATGGTATCGACATTGTTTAGTACTTCCTGCAATCGTGCTCTTAACCTTTCATGCTCTGTTAGCGCTTTTATCGTTCCGTTGTATACTATCCAATATGGTTCGACCTGTAAGAGCATGGTGTTAAACCGATGTCCTAAGATGTCATTGACCAATTTGTCCATCTTTTGTTGGATATTGTCTGCGCGTTTATTGGCCTTTTCTGCTTGATACTTCCAGTACAGAGCATCGGATACATCGTCCAAGCTGCGTCCCGCGGGGTATGAGGTGTATTCGCTGATAGGAGTCCCCGTCTCTAGTTGCAATACTTTTGCCTGCAGCTTCTGATTTTCCTCCTTAGATTTTTCATACAGTCCCTTATATGTGACGTTCTCTCTGATCAAAAACTCTGTCTGGTCCAGGTTCAATCTTGCAACATCCAAGTTGAGCTTTGCAGTGACCCTAGGATCAGTTTTCCCAACCTGATGAACCATGAGGTGTCCAAAGGTTTCTTCAATGTCTACAATGATAGGCCTCTTCCCCTTTGGATATAGTGCCCACTGTAGGAGAGCTTTCTTGTCTGGATCATATCCAGAGCCTAGGAACAATTTATCTACCTCCTGGGGCAACACCTGTTGATTCAAATCTTGTCTCTTCAGGAAGCCATCAAATAAGAGTGCTGAGTTAACATCCCAACCAGAGAAGATGATTACACCGGCCTCTTTTAATAGTTTCCTCCCTTTCTCAGGAGTCATGTCTTTCATGAGGACATCAATTTCATCCTGTAATCTCTTCATCTGTTCCTCCTCTGGTCTTCCAGCCATGCTTCGTTTTACATGAGCTCCTTTGTATTGGTACAAAAATGAGAGGAACTCCCTAGAAGAGGCAAATCCATCATCAGCAACGAAGTCTTCATGCTCAGTCATTCTGATATCAACAACATCCTTGATGTTAATCTCGCCAGTGTCCATATTCATTTCTGCTTCAAAACCAGGAGGATAATCTTCCCTGGGAGAATCAGGTGGGATACTACTGGCAGTCGACTTTGGTGACATGTGAGCTAGGGGCTGACTGTCCTTCTCAGTATTAATAAAATGAAGGAATTGCGAAGGCACTCTGTGCATAATTTCTGCTTCATGTTGAAGCAGCCTTTTAGCTACTTCCAGAGGATCTTGGAGATTTCCAATTAGGTCTCCATCTATCATTCCCCTTGCCCTTTTCCATTTGTAGGCCTCCCAAACTAACTCACTCTTTCCTTTTAAAGCTTTGGCCTCCTCTCATTCAAGGTTCTTGATTAGGTCATCTGGCATTTTGGCCACATGTATTCCAGCTTTGAGTTTCTGTGAGGCTCTGGCAGCTCTTATATATCCTTCAGGATCAAAATTCTCCCTAGGCTCACCCAGAGTCATACCATAATAGTCTAATTTATTCTGAAGTAAATGATAACTTTTTGAACTTTTGACAATGAAATCAGAAAAAACTAATGAACCTGGAACAATAGATTGTTTACCGAAATCAGTTAAGTGTTTAGCACTGGCAATAGACAATTGCCTTATAATCTCCAAGCTAGCCACTCTGTTTGGTACCGTAATTGGAAGCATATGGGGTTGCCCTTCATATCCAAATACCCTTATTTCTGTGTGATTATCATGGCAATACCAATCACCCCAATTATGTTCAATCTGTGACTCTGGAGAGAAGTCCTTTGGTCTGAGAAATCTCTTGATTTCAGGAGACAAAGTGTAATCCCTGTGTTGCCCAAAAGCTGCACTGAGAGGTTTCACAAAGTATTCTTGAAAATGCCAATATTGGTTATTCATGAACCTCTGGTCCCATGCTGATACCCATAACTGAACCGGCTTCTTCAGACCTTTCTTATCATAAGATCTAATGCTGAACTCATCTGGCCAGAAGTTAATTTCTTGTCCACAATATAGAAGGATATGCATTAACATGGAGTATAATGAAAAATGAACATTCACAAGGTCTCCTTTCAATTTCTCCAGCCCATGATTCAAGGCATCTGCAACATAAGTGGCAAAATCAAATGACCTAGGGTCTTTTGATTGCAAGTCGGCACACAGAACCATAACCCCAATATCCATGAGTGGATGAGCCTCTAGGCCTAGTACTTGGGCTGCAGCATAATATGTATACTTGAAATATGGATGGAAGTGGTTGACATCAAACGGCACCTTGTCATCTTTGCCGAACTGAACAAATGACCCACCCACTTTTGGCCTGTGAACAGGTAGTCTCCAAGTCCTGTAGATATTTTCCAAACTAAAGAATTCTTGTGAAAGTTTCTTCATATCGATACTCTCCTCTACTTCCCAGTCCAAATCAAAAACCATATCAATAGTCTGTTTGTTAATTACTACTAATGTATTCCCTCTGTAATCACATATGGTTTTGGTTCTTGGGTTGTAGCAATCTACCAGAGCTTTCATTAATTCTACATCTACAAACACATTTGGGACTACTAATTTGCCTAAGTTCTTCTTCCATAGATTGCTTATGGGTTCAGGTGCATCCCTTCTTTTGTAACCAAACAAAAATAACTCATGCCCTCTTATCTCAGTCCAAATGTCTCCTAGATTTTCAAATCTGTCCTCTAATCCTTCTTCTTCACTTTTAATCTTCTTGGACCTTACACTAGACGATGGACACTGGTCTAACAAATCCTGAGTCAGAGCTCTCCCTTCTTTCTTCTGTCTCTTGGGCTTCTCTTCAGGGTTCAGCCCTTTTCCTTTCCTACTCTTTTTAGAAGAAGAAGACGAAGGTTCCATAATCACAGTAAATAAGAGAGACAACACTTACTTGGTGGAATGCTCAATTCTTCTGGTTATCGTTCGCAAGTCTCCGCAAGTTCTTCGCAGTTTTCAATCTTTTAGCATCGATCTGGTTCTTACGAAAATTCACTCAGTTCAACTGTAATCGTATGGGCAACTTGTGCACAGTTAATGTTCTGCATCTACAACGGCTACTCAAGTGTTTAAACTTAATTGCAGATGTGACACTCTTCAATTGGGCCTTTAACTCTTTCGCGGGAAGTACAGTTCGCTCAAAAGTGCTCATATTTCAAGTTATCGATGAAACCCTTGACTTCGGTCGAGTGTTTAAATCTTCCATCGAAAGCTCATTTTCTTCGATACAATTGTTTCGGTGAAAAGCTTATGTCGAGAAGCCGCTTTTAAGACTCATCGAAATCACTCTTTCATCGATAGTCCCCTTTTTCGATAAGTCACATGTAATTTCCATCGAAATCATTCTTTTCGGTGAGTTTCTTTCTTCGGTGAAGGCCTATGTATGTTCATCGATATCCCTTTTTCATCGATATCTCTTTATCGATGAAACAATTTTGCCTTTGCTCGACGTCATGTTCATCGATGAAAACTTGTATTTCGATGAATGCCTTTTGAGTTTCTTCGGTAATGATATTCCTTCGAAATCACCTTTTTGCCTTTTCGCCTTTTGTTTTCACTTTTTCAATGAAACTTAGAGTATCGATGAGTGGTTTTCTACGTTCATCGAAGGTAACCTTTTGCCGAAATACCTTTGCTTAGTGCTTGTGTCGATGAAAACACTCTTTCGATGAAACTTCCTTTGCAGTGCTCGATACAGTTTGCTGGTCGAAATATCCATTAGTCTTCATGCTTATGGAAACATACATTTTTTTTATATATTTTTATTTTCAAATATAGTGCTCAACACACATATGTGAGGGTTCGGAGATTTATCGGATGTTCGTACAGACTTCCAATTTATTCCACCAACAGAATGATATTGCTTGAAGTTCTAAGGCAATTGGAAACACATGAAAACTTCTAGAGAGCAAAGCACAAGACAGCAATTTCTTTTCCATTTTTTATGGAAAAATGACTGAATCATGTTCAACAGCACAAGCAGTTGAAAGTGCAAGGCTGGAAATGCAATGGAATCCATTTATCTTCTACCGATCCAGAGCAAACTTTGATCCTCATAATCATATCGGGTTGGTAAATGGAGAAAAGTACAAGCACAAGATGGATATCGAGGACTTTTGGGTGAATGATGTAGATGAATTTGATATTAGGAAAAGGATGGAGAATACACACAGCCACATTATGATGAAAATAGACCTCTTTCTCTAGTAAGATGGTCTGATCCAGAACTTGCAGATTTAGCAACTCTGATGCGACCAATTGTCAAATATTCACAATGGTGGGTTGATCAACAAGTTAAGTGTTGAAATGAAGAAATATGTCTCTTACCCACAATTTGATGGGTGTCATGAGTCATATTCTTCTAATCATGAAGAAGCATCTCAAAGTGTTGAGCCACTAGAAAGTTTTAATTCAAGAAAAAGAAAGAACGCAGCTGAAGGTTCTGTGAAGTCAAAAGGGAAGAAAATTGTAAATGAGCAAGCTGCTGAAAAGAAACACAAATCAGGCCCATCTTACTCCACCACATCCAGAAATTTGAACAATATATTAATTCTTGAGGATGAACCACTAACTGAGATGAAGATCCCTTCCCCAATTCATGAAGAAATGTGGAATTGGTTCAGCAGGAGGATCAAGAACAACCATCTCCTTCAAATACAGAAATAATTGAATCAGAAAATGAGGAGATGGATATCTTAGACGGGGAATTCCAAGAGGAAAATGATTTCTACTCTTCGGGGAGTTGAGAATAATCCAGGTGAAGAAAGTAATCAAGAAGAGGAAGGTATTGAGCAGCCCACAATTCCTGATTGGTTACAGGAGAGGATGAAAGTAAAGGCACTTGTGGAAGTTCAACAAGAAGATGATACAACAGATTTCAAGGCCAGATTGGAAAAGGTTGCAGAAAGAAGACGGCCAAGAAGTTTTCTTCGATTCAAAGGGACGAAGCAGGCTGTCATTCAGTTCAAATTGTTGTGCCAAAAGTTGACAAGGCAAAAGAGGATATTACTCCTAAGGAATATGAAATAACAACTATCAACTTAGGTCCAACCACCAAGGGGTAGGAAGTTGAGGACTTGGATAATTCAATCACTTCCATCAAGGCAAGATTGGAGAAAGAGATAGGAAAGAAAAGGGAATACAAGAAGGAAGTTAAGCAGTTGAAGAAGTATATCCAACACTTTACCAAACCCATTAATCAAGGAGATGCACCAGCTCCTCCACTCTTGACTCTTCCATAGGAAACAATTGAAGACTTTGAAGAAGGGAAGGTGACAGCTAAAGAGACTAAGGAATGGATGGCAAACAGCAGTAATGAGGCCGTCACATTCGTGAAAAAATTGATGTTAGAATATGGGCAAACTTCATTGCTCTCTAGAATTCAGGACATGTCAGAAGTATGGGAAAAGATCTTCCTGATATTCAAGATAGAATAATCCCATGCTTAAAGGTGTTGAAAGGAATTCCCAAGCAGGAATTAATAGATGGACAGGTGATTATTGCAGCTGGAGCTGTATATGATTTCAACACATGGTATTGGGCATTAATTGCAAGAAGTGAAGTTCTGGAAAAGGTAAAAGTTGATGGTGACAAAATTGAGGAGTTGATCAAAGAGATTCAGAACAAGATTTTCCTTGTGGCTGCTGATATACTTGGGAAAGAAACAATTCGGGAAAATAAAAAGCACGTGGAAAATCTAAAGATCAAAGTTCAAGAGAATTTCTTCCCTGTCACTGGACCAATCCTTAAGCAAAATTTGACTAAGGCGTCAACTTTCTTTTCCATTAGGGACGCCTTTCAAAAACAGGAATTGGAATGGGAGAATGCTTTTGCCACATATGTTGATGACTTGGACGTAATGGAATTCAAGATAAACATGCTGCAACATATCACGATGGAAGAGGTCAATCCTCTTGTGTCCAGGTTCATGGAATATGCTGCCACAGAAAGGGGATAAGGATGCATTCTTCTAAAAGAAAGCTCTCTATGACACTTGTTTTTACTTTATTTGTTCTTATCGTATAACTATTGGAAGCCCTAGTTGGGATATTTAAGTTTTAATCTCGGTTGTTGATCTTTGTTTGATCTAGGCCTTTCATTTGTTTTTGAAACTCTATATAAGCCCCTCTTCTCTCATTTGTATGGGAGAGATTTGTGAAATTGTTGCTAAGAACTACTTTGATAATAAAATTCATTCGCATTGCTTTGAATCCCTATTGTTATCACATGGTTGCATGGTTTCATATTTTCTTCAACTTAGAGTAGAATTTGATTTACAAAGTTGTTAAATAAATGCAAGATTTGATAGTATTGATTGGTGAAATTGTTGCTCAACTTTTGATGAACAGATGATTTTTGTTCATTGTGCAAAGTTAGCCTGAGCGTATTTTGTGGATGTTTAACTTCTGCTTTGGATTAATATTGTTCATTTTGATGGTATTATTCATAGTATGAAAACCTTAAGCACAACCCTTGAAGATTGCACCTACTTTGTGTAGTTGTCCCAGTGTGGCGAAGCAAAGCGTGGTTATTAGTTTCACTCAATCATTGCCATCTCTTAAATTCCTAGGAGTGGTATAGAATTTCTAAAACCCTTTCCCTTTTACCTTTTTTTTAAAGTCTAAATTGAGAAAATCCCAAAAAAACAAAGCAGAAAGTTTTCATTGTGATTGAAATTCACAGTCCCCCTTGGATTACCAGCATACATAACCAAACGAGCTATATTCAACATTAAAGTCGCTAGTTTGCAGTATAAACATAGGAATCGCCATATGATCTTCTTTGCAATCTTAGCATACGCGGTGATTTTATTCAAGAGAGAATTGAGTGTCTTTTGGGCATCTTTATTCTGTGTTTTGTGTGTCATAAAACACGCACCAACAGGTAGTTAATAAGTTGAATGGCTTTACAAAGCCATAGAATGTAATCATTTGTGAGTTGAAGTTGAATGACTGAATTTGTGTAATGGAGCCTCGTGCTCAATGTTTTCAATTGCTCAATATACCTTACCTAAATGCTGCTGGAATTTATACTCAGTACTCACTAATGCAAATCAAATTTATTCAACTCTCATCTATTTCACAATACTCTATTAGAGGTCTGTTGCTTGCAATCATATTCCTACACTAGTCTTCATCCTACTCTTCCACAGATCATTCTTACAACTAGATAGTAAAGAGGTGCAACATACAGCTTCACATCTCAAATTGCTTCTCTACCTTCTCCATCACTATCAATACAAGTAGGAGTGCTTCGATTGAGGTAAGTTACCTTTTGACGTACTTCTTCTTAGAGCTCGCTATGAGAACTCATTGCCATGCAAGATGAGAATTTCCTTCATTTATGCTATTAGCTTAGCTATTTATTTAGATTACAAATTACAAGCAATGTTAATTGGTATATTACATGTCATATGTTATTTCCATCTTGCTTTACTCAGATTTTATTGTGCTTAGTCTAGGTTTGTTTACATTGTTCATTATCAAACTAAATTAGATTAGAACCTAACCTAGATCAGTAGAGACACAATCCAGTAAAGCAGCCTAGTCTCTAGTGGTTATGATGAAACCTTTTAGTTTGTTAGGTGTTTGTTTGATCTCACCCCTTCAAACTACTACTAGCACGCACCATAAAAGCACAAATTGTGATTAAGAACAGATCATGCCTGTCAGCAATCTGAGTCAGATCAGATCACCAGTTTTTCCCTCTAATTGTCAGTATGACTCCTGAGGCTGGTTTTGTCACAATTAAACTAGTTTTTTTCAATTTACCTATAAAATACTTGTTTATTTAATTTTCAGTCCATCATTTTACCATTCCTGGATTTTGACAAAATAACCAAACAGTAGATCAATTAAGATTTAAGATACACTTGAGGGCACCCACTCTTCAGTGAATATATGTTCCATTCCATTCTGTCATGCCCCCGCCATGACATAGGACCAAACAGTGAACAGTCACATGAAATTGTCTTACAATATGTAAGACTTCAAAGTTTCATTAATCACAAATCTTGCAACAGTCTGCATTATACAGCAGGTCATGTGTATGGGAATTACTAATTATATTAGACAGGCTTACATTGTAGTGAATCGTCCCTTAAGAGGCAGCAATCCCACCCATCTAATAATCAGTTGGTTAAAGGGGAACAACTTGTTAAGTTAAATAAACAAATTGTTTCGAAGCAAAGGACAGGTGCAGTTATGAAGAGACATCAGTTAGCAAACAAAGGGATGCCTCTTCTTCAAGCAATTGTGTCCATAGGAGGGATCACAACCTTCCACCTCCAAGGGAAAGGTATAAAGGGCAAATCCAGCAGTTCAAGGAAGCCATCGACCAAGGAAGAGAACTTCAGTAAACATCAATAAAGGAGATCTGATCTGACTTACAAATATTCAGGCCATACAGCCAATTGAGCAATATATACGTAATTTGGTATGAGTTATAGTATAGTATGCATTAATAATTATATGGATATCTTTTTTGACAATGAAGCTAAGTAAACCACCCCAAGGGATGGAATTGTCTTAGTGGGACATTCCTGCCACTTGTGGGCCAAGGGGTGAGTTGTCTTGGTGGGATGCTGCGCTCTCTTGGGCTTAGTTGGGTTGAGCAGTTTACCAGTGCCCTTACGAGGTTTTCCTATCAAACTAAACTATGCTTGGTTATGGGGCAGTTAGCTAGTAATAATGCTTATCATTCATATGATGTAGTTGTTCACTAATCCATGTTTTTATTCGTTGATACTTAATTTATTAATGATTAGATGAAGTTACTTTAATATTTATTGTTAAAAGATAAATTATATTGTGGAATTGTCAATTTGGGCAAAACCAGGTCTATCCCAATTTGGGGACATTACACATTCTCATACGGTTAGGGCCTAATTACTACTCTATGACTTTGATGTCCATTGGGGGCAGCAAGCCCCCGCTAAAATTTTAAAAAGAAATGAAAAAAAAAAATTGTCTTACGCTGCACTGGATGCAAAGGCAGCATATTTTCCTTTATTTAGCTTGAAATTACAAAAACTGTGTATTTTTGCTCATTTTTATGAGTTTTTCGGTACTTTTTGGTTCCCAAATTTTTTTCATTAGATTCCACGCAATCAAATTATAATTATACTTTTGGTTTGCCAAATCCATCCTGGGCCGGATTAGTGCTACTATGATACACATCGTGAGATCTTTTCCATCTACAATTCTCATGAACATATTTCTTGCATTCAAGCTGAAAACTAGACCAAGGTTACAAAAAAAATTATTAGAGCATTGCATACAATGCTTATGGGAAACCAACAAAAGGAAAACTAGTAAGACAGATCATTTTCATCTGGAATCGAAAGTAAAGATCCCTAAGACTGATGGCAACTTCAATGGCAAGAAGCTTGACTACTAGTTAGAGTCTTGATACATGCTTCAAGATTTCTCCCTAGATCAACACAGACAAGATCCTGATTGCTAACGTCCATATGAAAGAAACTTCTTTAGACCAGTAGTATATGCTTAGAATCTGCTTGCAATCAAAGACAACGGAGATAATAATCTAACCCAATGGTATGCAACTCAATTGTAAAGAGTTTCTAAATTATTCAGAATTCGGTATAAAAAGAACTTTTACACACATGGTATTTCCACAGACCATGAAAAATTTCATAATGCTTCTGGCAAATCAACATTGCAGATCACACCTCTTGATCCATCATCTGATGCAGTACAATCACAATAAAGCTATCCATATCTCGATAAGACACTCTACATCTGAGGTTCAATATGGGTATCAACCCATTACCATCATAAGATTCTAGAAGCTCTCTCCACAACTTCATATCTCACCAAAAAAGGAGCATGCTAAAGTATACTCTATTATCCAACATGTAGCTTAAGTCTATGCATAGGCATATGATAAATAACTAAAGACTCAAGTTACTGTTAAATACAAAGATCTTTATGTTCAACATCGAAACCTCCAAATTTTCAGATTGGCAATAAAAATTTGGTTCTACTTGGATGAAGGATGGGTTATTCTGAATTTATAAACTCAAGCCAATTCGGCATGGAGCTCATAGCATTTTGACTGATGAAAACGCTTTCTTGATGTAGGGAGAATTATTACGTAGCCAATAATAGAGATGCATACAGATCAAGTGGCGATCATTTTATGGCAATGTGACTTCAAGAAGCTATCGTAGATTGCAAAGCTTCAATACTAAATTAGTATAATCTAGAAACATAGAAGAGAAAAACCAGAACCTCCAACTTGTAACCAATACTTTTCCTCTTTTTTTCAGTAGTCTGTGTTCTCAAACTATAGTTGACCCAAAAAAACAAAAAATTATATTAGCAAGTTATACACGCCTCAGGATATTTGCTTAGAAATAAGTCTCTGTGTTATTTTCTACCCGTTTTGTTTTGTTTTTTTCATTTTTTGTTTGAACATATTTTACTTTTTACAAGCCTCTAACATTTCGTTTGTTTTGAACAAGGCCATCAAGGACCAAAGAAGAATACATAAGACTTAATTGTTCAATTTAATGATAGAGAAAATATTTTGCTTTAATACCTGGGTCGAGGAAAGCTCTCTTTGTCCGTGGATAACAACGGCCCTGGAGCAGTAATTGTAGGAAAGATCATGAACAGTGACCATGTCCCCAAAAGAGATGAGACCCACCACTGCACTCTCCGGCAACTGGCTAAAAACATGAAGGATTTCATTCTTCAAATGCTGAAGATCTTCTGTTGCAACACAAGTGTCCACCACAAATACAAATCCAGGAATCCCTGCTCCTTGCATCATCTGTTGATGACTAGAGAATCTGGAAGCAGAAGAAGCAGCAATAGAGGCAGAGGATCGATTGAGATGGTATTCGACGGTGGAATAGGTGGGGAAGAGCTCAGCGGGGAGATTGTCCTCAGTGATGGAAGCATAGGAAGGGGGGAAAGTACTGCGGTGGTGGCAGAAGGGGCAAATCCAGAGCCTGGCATGGTAGTCGATGCGGCAGTAAGGGTTGAGGACGGCGTGGCAGGAATTGCAGAGGAGAGGGTCATAGGGAAGGAGCGGCACATCGTTGAGGGGCATCAGTGGAGTGCAGAGGAGGCCCAGCGGGATCACCATCCGTGCCGCCTCTACAGGACTGCTCGCCCACGAATTCCATGCCCACCGCAAGCCGTCGATCGCCTCAAGCTCACTGAAATCCATCTTACACGCTCGATTCTTCTTCACAACACCTTGCTTTTCTTCTTTGCTGCTGTGTTTCCTCCATTTCGCTCTGCCACTGCTACGTCTAGCGGGTAGCCAGCCAAGACAGAGCAGATTTCCAAGTCACTTTCAATCCTACCCATTGATTCACCTTTTGAAAGATGTAAACTTTGCTTTATTCTGCACCTCCTCTTTTTTCAACGTATGATGTCAAAGAAAAAATTTAAAAAATTAAAAAATTAAAAAAATTAAAAAATTAAAAAATTAAAAAAATTAAAAATTAAAAAATTAAAAAAAAAATTAACATTATGTTGGCCTCCACAATTAATTTCTTTGAATAAGGATTAAGGACTATCAATTTTACTAAATTTATTTGAAGTATAATTTGTGTTCAAATTTTATGGTATCAAGGTTTTGTATTTAACAAGACTTAATCTTTAGAGGACTCATTCAAAATCAATCAACTTTACCAATAAATTGACATTCTCTCTAGATTTGAAAACAACCTATAAATTAATGTTTACACTTTGGTGTTTAGGGGGACCTTATATAATTATATGTCAAAAGAATTAACTAGAAGTTGTTATTATTATTATTTGTTTTGTGTAGATTTATTACATATCCCCTATGTAGGGTTGTCATAATGTAAGCAGTTCATATAAAGTGTGTGATTTATCTCACATCTAGTGTACCTCATATATAACATTTTATGATGCTTATATGTTGAAGATGTAATGAAGAGAGGGATATCTTAAATTGTGTTTTGTAGTAGAGTTTTGCATTTAAAGAGGTTGCCCCCTCATATTTGCTTGTATTTCTTTGTATATAATTGATGAATATAAGAATAGTTGCAACTATCTTATGAATTCATTAAGTGTCATGTCTTTTGGCATGCTGTTTATATTTCGATCATCTTTTTAATCAAAATTGTACCAAGTGGTATCAAATCTCTTTTCAAAATTTTGTTCTGCAATAATAATAATATTTTAGTGGCTTATTGTAACTAGTCATTATACCTCTCACCTCACCCTCACAATATTGTGGAGATCAAAAAGTGGGTAAAGTAGTGGGTACTAAATGTTACATTTTAGTGGCTTATTGTAACTCCCCATTATATGCTCACGCGTTGCCTTCATTGGATCTTGGTGATTACAAAGTGGTGAAAGTAATGGAGCATTAAGTTCTGTTTGCCACATTTTGTCATGTAATATAGAAACCCTATGCTAAGGGTTTTAAAATTTTACATATTTGTTATTGACTAAACAAGTTTTGGAAAATCAAATAAAGAACACCAATTTACATAGGCCTTAGACAACATTTTGTAATGACAACCCTCGACAAGACCAAAAATTATTGCAATTTTTTAGAACATCATTCCATCACATTCATACGTTCATGATAATAAATACCTCTAGAATTTAGTAATGTAAGCAATTTCCAAGAATATATTATTTTACCATTCATACCTACTACAACATATCTACGATAATATAATTTGTCATGACAAAATGGCCAAAGGAGGGTTAGTTGATAATGGTATTTGAAACATACCATAAGTGTTCTACAAGCTCACATAGACTCCTTGTCCTTATCTTGTCATGGTTCATATTGGGGTGCAATGTGATTCCAACTATAGTGGATTTAATCTCTATCCACCAAGTTCCAAGGAATTTTTGTGGATTTAATCTTATATCAATCATAGCCTTTACCAACCCACAGTAAGGCATGGTGATTTCACCCTTGATTATTTTTTGCCTCAACGACCCGAACCTCTTAAGCCTCAAAGTGACATCCTTTTCTTATCTTATCAAAAGTGGAAAAATGAGATGAGAATGTCCTTGAGTAAACCTAGTGTGTGCGGGAAAAGCGGGTCAATGAAACCTAAAATGTGAAAATGTGGTCTCAAAGAGTTGGTTCACACACCCACAGGACTTCTTGGTGCAAGTTATGGAGTCATGAATAATGACTCAACTTCCCAAGGTTGGTTCCATGGTTCTCTATCTCACAAGGTCCCTCAAGCCAATGCCTTTTCTCTAAGATCACTGAGCAAAGTGGCTTAGGGATGACGAATGCAAGAACGAGGGATGCTTTAGATTAATTTTACCATGAAATGCATCCTATCTATGCATGATTCTACAAATGAAGTAAACTAGATTATAAGATGCCAAGGTTATTAGCAAAACTATCTTAACATGATATACTAGTTAATGATCTAAGCTAATGCTAAAGGAAATATCCTAAAATGCTTATTAGATTAATTCCTATTTCAAAGAGAAGCTAGATGTGTTGATAAATTTGAGCATAAATGAGATACTAAAAGCTTGCATGGATCCTTAAAATGGAGGAATGAGAGCTCTATTTATAGTGAAAAATAGGGCAATGGATGGTCAAGATTGGAGGAGTTAATCAAGTGTCAGTATTGAAAGTTATCAATCCATGTTTACAATTTTCACCAATGAAATGGTGACAATTGTCAACATAAGACTACTTGAGAGGAGATGAAAGAAGCATTAAATGCTTGAGAAGACCTCATGGTTACCTTAGGAGGTAAGGGTTAAGGTTAGGTTAGGGTTATCCATTGGATAAAGCTTTTACCCAAGGGATAAACTCTTGTGAAAAGGTTAAAGGGATAACCATGGTCAAAGCAATGAATGCTTGATGAGACCCCTGGGTTAGATGAGGGTTAAGTTAAGCAAAAAGTCTCTAACCAGGCCACTAAGGGTTAGTTAACCATTGATGGTTTGGAAGACTTTGGGGACAAATTTGTAAGAGTCCTTCCAAATTTGGGGGAACTCAACAAGTTAGCTTGTTGAAGGCATAAAGGCTTTAATGCCTTTGGAAGACTTTCCTCCAAATTTGAGAAGTGACATCCTCAAATTTAGGGAAAAGGAATGATTGAAGGGTTTAGGCTAATTGATTAGGATTAGATAGGTTCTAGAAGAATTTAGGAAGGGGGTTTAGGAGGCAAGTGGGAGATGTAGGAAAATGCAAGTGGATGAGGGATAATAGGATTTAATTAAAATAAATTGTTTTATTTCAATTTGGTTGCAAGTTGCATTTGTAGGATTTTGCAAGTGGGGGAATTTAATTAAATGTAAATTTAATTAAATGGGCTAGAAGGGGGATTTAATTAAAAGGCTTAGATAGAAGAAGGGTATATTAATTAAATCTTAATTTAATTAATAGGTGATTAGAAGAATAGAGATATTAATTAAATCTTAATTTAATTAATTGGAAGAATTAAGAATAATTAAATGAATAAAATTCACTTAATTCATTGTGCAACTTTTAGGTGTCTACATTTTGCCCCTCTTTGAGTTAACGTGTGATCACATGTTGATTCAAAGAAAATTTGCCGGATATGCTGTCGGAATTTAAGACGTCGATATGATGATGTGGATATGAAAAATTGATTTGATATGAAAAGTAGATATGATGCCCCAAATTTGATGAACGATATTGATGATGCTCCAGATATGAAGAATTGATTTGATATGAAAAGTTGATATTCAAGACTGATGTCGATATGAAATTGATATGAAAATGATGTCGAGATTTGATACAATAATGCCCCCTCGGGAGATCGTTCGTGCACAAAAGGCATGAATGATCTCTCGAAAGAAGAAGAATGCTATTTGAAAGATAGAAGAGTGGATAGTGATTACATGCATGGGTTTGATAAGATTGATTAGATTGATTGGATTGAGATCAAGTCTGGTTTTAGGTATGACACCTCCTATATAAGACATGGATGATCGAGCGTCTGGTTTCAGGAATGATACTGCCTATATAAGACATGGATGATCGAGCATCTGGTTTCAGGAATGATACCGCCTATATAAGACATGGATGATCAAGCGTCTGGTTTCAGGAACGATATATCCAGTATAAGACCGATCAAAACGCCTAGTTTCAGGAACGATATATCTTGTATAAGACCGATCAAAATGCCTAGTTTCAAGAACGATATATCCTGTATAAGAGCTGATCAAAACATCTGGTTTCAGGAACGATATATCCTGTATAAGAGCTGATCAAAACATCTGGTTTCAGGAAAGATACATCCTGTATAAGACATGATAGAAGATAGTTTGGAAGAATTATGAAGATATGAAAGTGAAGAAATATTCCATGATGATACGATAGATATGCATGTGATGGATGCAATGATGAATGATATGCATTATGTTTTGAGATGAGATTCTATAAGGATGATGTGATGCTTAGATAAATGCTTTTGATATGATATTGATTTGTGAGATTTATATTGAAAATTAGATGTATGATAATGATATGCAACTAATTGTAATATGATATGCAACTAATTGATTTGAGCATCCTCATTCTGCATTGGTCATCCCTATGTAGCCACATGTTGTTTGCTTTCTTTGTAGGTATCATCATTGAGCATTGATTTGTTTGGGATATGTTGAAAATTTATACAAGCATAATGGTATAATTGAGCCATAATGACCTGAGAAAAATTTACATGATTTTTGATTTTGCAAGATAGCACAAGCGTCAAGGTATAATTGAACCAGGATGACCTGAGTGCAGATTGCGTATAAACAGACAAGATTAAACCATTTGTATGCGCAAAGTGGAATCATGTCTTCAGTGATATGTTGTGAATGATGTCTCGAGACAAGTATCTACATAGTACAAATGATCGCCTCACAGACAGAAAACTAAAAAGTATTGGAGTCCCCATGACTTTCTCTAGCGTGAAGCATTTGTTGAGAAAATGTAGAGGATCCAATAATTCAAAAAGTTCAAGTGCAAAAATAGTCAAAACTTTATGCAAGATGCAATATTTGATACTTCAGAAAATCATCCATCATATTTTGTGAATCTCGTTAATCGACCAATGTGTGGTTTTTTTGATTGTTGAGTTTTGTTCATTGGATATGATGTTCTGAGTTTGCTACAAGTTTTTGATGTCTTGAATGTGCTGCAAGCTCTGATCAAAGTTGCCCCTAGCTAAATGATCCTCTTAATGTGGATATGTACAATGATTACCAAGCCATGGTGAGATGCGGTGAAAGGATAGGCGGATAAACCAGGATAGTGACTACACTAAGTATGTCCTGGATGGATATTGTGATAAAATGTCGGGCGATGGCCGATAGTGCTTGGCTGTGGATATAATGGTATGGTAGTAAAAAACAGATAGAGGAGTCGTCTTCTCACAATAGCGCTTGTTGCCAGGTTTTCACTAGTTGCTTTTATTGTACCTTTTTATTTGCTTTTTCTTGATTTTTGATATAATTTTTTTTATTTTTTGACTTTTCCGTGCATTAGACTACTCAAGTGTAGTATTTCTTCAGGTGGATGATGTTAGTTGGTTCGTCGAGCACATCTCCTTCTGAAGTTGTTAGCTGATAAGCGCCTGATCCATAGGCTGATATGATGACATAGGGACCTAACCAGTTAGGTTCAAATTTCCCTTTCTTTTCCCGATCTTGTTGATTTCTAGGATTGTCCTTGAGTACTAGGTCACCAATTTTAAAAATTCTGGGAATGACCTTGTGGTTGTAGCTTCCGCACATGCATTGCTGATATGCTTTGAGATGAGTGTCGGCACGTTGGCATCTTTCATCAAGAAGTTCTAGCTCTTGCAGTCGGTTGACTCAATACTCTTCATCTGGAATTAGGCCTTTCAAAGAGACTCTGAGAGATTGAATTTCTACCTCTAATGGTAAAATTGCTTCTGATACATACACCAATGAATATGGTGTAGCCCACGTAGGTGTGCAGATGCTAGTTCTGTATGCCTAAAGTGCGGGATTGAGTTGTACATGCCAATCTTTGCCTGCATCATTCACTGTTTTCTTTAAGATTTTCAATATTGTCTTGTTGGATGCTTTTGCCTAACCATTCCCCTGTGGGTAGTAAGGTGTGGAGAAATGATGTTGGATTTTGAATTTTTCACACAGTTCTCGCACATCTTGGTTCTTGAAAGGTCATCCATTATCTGTGATGATGGAACTTGGAATGCCATATCTGCAGATTAGATAATTAAGGATAAAAGATGCTATTTGTTTCCCAATCACTGTGGTCATGGGAACCGCTTCAATCCACTTGGTAAAGTATTCTGTTGCAGTTATAATGAACTTGTGTCCATTGGAAGATGAAGGATGAATTTTGCCGCCGACTAAGTCCAGTCCCCACTGGAAAAAGGGCTAGGATGTTGTGAATGGTTGTAGTTCCTGTGCTGGTGCATGTATAAGATTGCCATGGATTTGGCATTTAGGACACTTCTTTGCAAAGTGATAAGAGTCTTTTTCCATTGTCCCATTCTGAGAAGATTTTTAGCAAGAGTAGGACCACTTGAATGTGTCCCACAGATACCTTCATGAAGCTCTTGTAAAGCGGAGTCATATTCATTACGATCAAGGCAACGAAGAAGAGTACCATCTAGACCTTGACGATACAAAGTATCAGCAGTGAGAGTATAACGGGCGGCTTGCCCGATAAAGTTGCATTTTTGGTTTCGGGATAGGTCAATGGGTAGGATATTGCTCTTAAGATAGTCGTATATTGGTCCATATAATGGAGAGTCAGAACCGGTCAAGGCATAGATAACATGGGAATCATAATGGTCATAGGTTGGGGAGAACAGTTGCTCTACCAGAAACTCGTAACGATTTTGTTGCTCTAGAATTTGCAGTAGTGAAGCGATAGTAGCCATTGCATCGACTACTCTGTTGTCCAACCTTGGTATGTCCTTGAAGGTGATGTGTACAAAATATTGTTTGAAATCATCCACCATTCGCTTGTATGGTAGCAGCTTGTCATCCTTCATCTAGTAGTCATTATTGATTTGATTGATGACTAGTTGTGAATCTCCGTAGACTTTTAATTTTGTGATTCTCCATTCCATGGCCATTTTGATGCCTATAACCAGTGCCTCATATTCAGCAATGTTATTTGTGCATGGAAACATGAGTCGATATGATCTTGGTATGGTGTGCCCTTCAGGAGTGATGAATTGAATGCTCGCACCTGAGCCATGTTGAGTATAGGATCCATCAAAGTATAAGGTCCATTGTTTGGTGGAAATAGAAAGAACATCTATGTCTGGAAATTCGATCTCCATAGGTTGTTTTCCAGGTAGTGGTGCTTCAGCCAGTTGATCTGCAATTGCTTGTCCTTTGATAGCTCGTCGCTCTGTGTAGTGGATATCAAATTCACTAAGAATCATGACCCATTTAGCCAATCTATCTGTAAGAGCTGCCTTGCTGAGTAAATATTTGAGAGGATTAATTTTTGCAACTAGCTTAATTGTGTGAGCTAGCATGTAGTGTCGGAACTTTTGAGAGGCAAATACCACTGTTAGACAAGCCTTCTCAATGAATGTACAGTTGAGTTTGTATTCGTTCAATGTCCTGCTGATGCAATATATAGCTCATTCCTTGCCTTGTTGATCTTCTTGTGCTAATAATGCTGTAGCGTCCTAAAATTGCGACACTTGCAATTTCGACTGCATTTGGGTCTTCACGATGGCGATGCAACATCGAACCTGAATGGAGACCCCGAAACTTGTTCATGACATCAAAAACTGCATTTTTCAGCACCTTGGCCTGATCCTCCTTGCACCCTACTGTCCCGGGAGGTGGGACCATGGCGCCTAGCGCCCTGGTCCTTCAGGACTAGGGCGCCCAGCGCCCTGGTCCCTGGCCCTATTTTGGGCCCGGTCTCTTATGGGGCTTCGGGTCTTTAAGTTTGCAAATTGGAAAATAACATTTCCTGGTCGGCCTAAGGTCGGGAAAATCAATCTTTTAACCCTAATTGGCAAGTATATAAACTACATTTCCTCTCCCATTTTAAAAGGATAAAAAAAAGGCGGAAACGATATTCAAACATTCAAGCATTCAAGCATTCAAGCATTCCTTCAAGCAATTGATCATTCTAAGTCTTCATTCAAGGCTAAGCGTTGCATTCAAGACAAGGATTCAACCATTGAAGAGGAGATCACTTACAACATACAACATACTACATACATTACACCTTCGCATGTAAGAATACAAACATTCTTACAACAAGGTATCAGTACTTGTTTACATTACAAACATTTACATTTACAGCATTCTCATTTCTTGGTTAATTCCAAAACCGGGGTTTGACCTAAAGGCAAACCCCTCATCCCTAACCCCCCAATCGTCCTCTCTTTTCTGTGTGTAGGTTGCAGGTACGTGGCTGTAATTGAAGATCTGGAACCCTTGTGCAGAGACGAACAGATCCCCCTTCGTTTCGCGGATTTTTCAGAGGACCGTGTGCACGCCGGGCGCCATCGTCCCATCAACTTTCGCTCAAATTTGCAGAACAGCATCGTCTCGACATTTTACTGCTAATTCCAGGTCCGCAGCTTCATCCCATATCCCTATCTCTGTTTATAGGCGAATCTTTCCTACTTTACATGCATTCCTAGTTCAATCTTTCTATCTACATTTCTTTACAAAAGAGGGTATCCTTGATGTCTTAACCCTTGAAACTCATTTAGAATCCAATCTTGCATTGCGTGGGATTGGATCTTGTGGGTTTCAACCCCTCTTTTGAATGTAAAGTCTCTCCCAAGTGAAAACCATCAATCCTAGTGACTCTCCCTTCTCTCTCCTCGGAGTTGGGGAGGGGAGAACAACTAGGGTTCAATTTTTCTGCTTTACATTTTGGTGAACCCGACGTGAACATCCTCATTCTGATTATTCATGGTTAGATCTGAAAAATTTGCTTCCTTAATCACATTTCCATGTTTGATCTTTTGCAAATTTTAGAGGTTGATTGCATAAAAACCCTAAAATTTTCTTTTTAGTAATTAAGCTTGTGAAATGTTTAATTGTTAATGCTTGTTTCAGATCTACCCTTCTATTGCAAATTGTCAATTCATATTTGTGCTTTAATTCTGAAAATTAAGTGGTTAAGTGTCGAAACCCTAATTTTTAAAAACCTTCTTGATTCAACCTTTAAATGATAATTTGACTGATCAAAACACCTCCAAATCGGCTGTAACTTTGGATTCCGCAATAAAATCACAATATCTTTCATCCCTGAAAATTTGGAAAAAAGTTGCGAGGACCGTGTGCACCCCGAGCGCCATCATCCCCGACATTTTTTTCGAAATTTCGGGAGCTAGATCTTACTGTATTTTTCTGCTAAAATCCAGAATTTCGGCTGATTTTATCAATTTTAACACTTTCAAAATTAAAGTCAAAGTTGGTCTAGCGATTGCTTGGATTGAGGCTTTTAATCATTCAAAAATCGTTGAAATTAAAATTCCTATCAAAATTGTGTTTCTTACAGTCCTAAATCTGAAAAATGTGTTGGCATTCATTCAAAATTTCAGTGCTTTATTCAAATTTTTGCAGTTTGTGACTTTTGAAATTAAGTGTTTAATTGCAACAACCTTGATTTCCACTTTCAAATTTGAATTTTGCATCAAATTGAGTCAACTTTTAAATTTCAAAACTTGCATTGCTTTTAGTATTCCCTCTAAAATCATAAAATTCAAAATTTCAGTTTCCCTCTCTTTTTCAAAATTCAAAATTTGCATTTTTCAACAATCTTGGTAGGGTTCAATTTTGAGATTGCAACTTTAATTTGGCCTATCTACAGATCGTAAAATCACTCAATTTTTTCAGATTAGCTTTAAAATCATCATAACTTTCATCCCTGAAAATTTTGAAAAAAGTTGCGAGGACCATGTGCACTCCGTTCGCCACGGTCCCGGACATTTTTTCCGAAATTTCGGGAGATTGTCCTGATTGCATTTAACAGCTTAAATCTAGGAGATTGGCTGATTTTATTGAAATTTGCTACCTCTAAAATTCAAAATCTTCTCTCTTTCTTTAGTGCATGAGTTTTACAACAATAAGCCCTACTTACACTATTCCCGTTAGACGAAGCCTTAGAATTAAGTCCTTCCAAGGTGTAATTACTGAGGAGATGGAACCTAATTTGAATGGCCTTTTTAACGAGGACATGGGTAATTCCTCTAATCCTCTTAATGATGAAGAAGCTCTCCATGAGGTTTCTGTAGAACAACTTTCAAAATTGGATAACCAATTTGATGATTTTCGACAATGGATGTCTCAAGAATACCCTGATAGTGAAGCTCTTTCCTTAATTGAGGGTCTAAAACGTATGGTTCAAAGTGATAAGAATGGAATTGATATTTTGCGTGGTATTGCACACATTGTGGATTCAAATGTGATGCCTATGAAGAGTTGTGCCGAAACCTTAGGTTATACACAACCTCCTACTCAAGTCAATCATTCTATTCCTTTGACAACTCCTATTGCTAGTATACCTACTTTTACATCAAACATAATGACTACTTCAATACAAGACATTCCTCCTATGATCACCAGTCATGGGGGAAATCCCTCTTCTTCAATCAACCCTCTTCCTTCATTCAATCCAACTTCTTCATTCATTCCTTCAATGAGTGTCCCTATTTCATCTCCACAAATGAACATGACGCAAGGGGGCAATTCATTTAACCATTCCATTCCTCCTTGTAGTGTTCCTCCTGTCCAATCATCTCCTATGACTAACTATCATAGTGTCCCACCACCTTACTCTCTACCTTCTTTCAATAACATAACACCTCCATCACAATCTAACACGTCTAATATGAACTCTTTGACTGAAGCGACCATTAACAATCTTGCACAAACTGTCTCTTCTTTACAGCAACAAATTGCCTCTATGAATCAATCTAAGTTTAGTGTGCCCACATTTGATGTTGCGAGCCCACTTTCTCTTGACATTGTTCGAGCTATCCCCCCTAAACATGTTGAAATTCCGCATTTGGAGCTTTATAATGGTAAGGGTGATCCTCTAACACATGTTAAGACCTTTCAAACAATATGTACTGATTTTGCTTATGACCAAAGGTTGCTTGCAAAACTGTTTACTAGAACATTAAGAGATAAAGCCCTACAATGGTATTGCTCGTTGCCTTCTTATTCTATTTCTTCTTTCGAACAACTTGCAAATGCTTTTATTTAACAATTTCAAAACAATATAAGTCCTAAAGTTACTTTGATTGATTTAATGCATTGTAAACAAGGTGTTAAAGAAAAAGTGACTGATTTCATTGGTAGATATAAGCATTTGTATGCTCAAATTTCCTTTCTAGTGCCTGACAATGATATTCAAAGAATCTTTATTTCTAATTTACAAAAAGATATTAGAGAAAAACTCATGTTTTCTGAGTTTACTTCTTTCCAACAGTTGTGCACAACTCTTCACAATTATCAACTGACTGTGAGTCAAATGGAACAAGCAAATCCTATGGCTCCGAGTGATAAGGGTGATAGTAGTCAACAACCATTTGGGAAGTTTAAACCGAACAGAGAGTCAATTAAATTCAATGAAAACATCATTAACAACAATGTGAATGCAGCATCAGGTGTGCCTCCCATTTCTAAGTTTTTCAAGAAAGAAAGAAAATTTACTCCTTTGAATGAATCATTGCATAGTATTATGAATAAGTTATTGGAACAAAATGTGCTTACTCTTCCTCCTATAAGGCAAATAGATCCTGCAAAGATTAATTTGCCCTATTTTGATAACAAATCTTTTTGTCAATTTCATCGTCATCCTGGGCATGATACTAAAAAATGTTTTGCTTTAAAGGGTAAAATTCAAGACTTGATTGATAATAATACTATCTCTATTTCTGGTGTGAATGATAAAGGCAACACATCTGTAGCTCCTCCAAACCAAAATCTTCAGATTTTTACTGATCCATTGCCTTCGCATACCTCTAATGTGATTGATACTAATGATTCCTCTGTCTCACCTGATGATCTTGTGTCTATGACTCCGAATGTGATTAACTTTGTAGAGCAGCAAAAAATCCCTAAAGAACCTTCCATCACATTTGATTCCAGTGAAACTATCAGGGCACCTGATGGTCCTTTATATATAGTTGCAAAAGTCAAGAATACACCTTGCCGTGGAGTGCTTATTGATCCTTCTTGTATGGTTAATGTCATTACTGAAGAATTTCTTTTTACTTTGCAATTGAATCAAGTGATCTATGATGAAACAAATGTGGTTGTGAAACTATTTGATGCATTTTCTTCTCCTGCAATTGGTTCTATTGCATTACCTATTGAGGTCCATAACAAATCCCTTGATGTGGACTTTGCTATTATTCCATCGTCCGAACAATTTCGTGTGAAGCTAGGCTATCCTTGGCTATCTTCCATGAAAGCTATTGCTTCTCCTATTCACAAGTGCTTGAAATTTCCCCATAATGGTGAAGTTGTTACTGTCAATCATAGTCTCTTTAAACCTGCTGAAAGAACTTCTAGCGTTCCTATTGATTACTTTTGGCCTAAACAATTCCAATTTCTTCCTCCACGAAGTGATCATCTTTTTAAATCTTATCAAAAGTGGAAAAAAGATATGATCCTATCTCTAAGCGAACCTAGAACACCCAAACTTGACATTCCTATCGTTCTTGAGAAGGAAGTTCTTCCTTTGAAAGATAAAACTAATGTCTTTCCTCAAGAAGATTCCCAACCCCTCCCTATGGATGTGACTATGCCTATATCTAATAAAACTCCTAAAAGTATACCTATACCTCCTCGTCATGATGGACTTGGTCTCCTTCCTAAACCAAATATTCCTCCCTTATATGGAGCAGTTCCTCCTCCTTCCTCTTATGGAGAGAAGAGACCTTCCTCTTCTCCTATTATTCAACTTAAGAGACCACAACCTAAACACCCAAGTGAAAAGGATGAGAACATTCCTCCTCCTCAATCTTCTCAACTTCCTACTAAGACTAGACGAAATCGTTCTGCACGTGAACACCGACGAAAGCGTCGTCTTAGAGCTCAGGCAGCTGCTTCTCAAACTTTGCAATCCCCAAAAACACCTTCAGCTAGTATTATTCCATTTTCTCCTCAGCCGAAAATTGAGCCGAAATCTCCTAAACATAAGATGCATGATGGTCTTGATCCTGTGCGAGTTAAAGATCCTATTTTTATAAATCTTGATGATGATATAGACGAAAATGTTATTCATGATGAAAATGTTACTCCTGTTCATTCTGATAGTGAATATGAATTTGTTGACGTTGATAACCATCTATCTAACGAATTTTCTAAAGCACTTATCCTAGCTCCTAGACAAGAACAACGTGGCTCGGAACATGAACATAGCCCTTGTTTGGATCTTGTGATAGCTCCATCTGCTGTGTTGGATGTTCCTCCTCTAGCGTGTTTCCTACCTTCTCGAAATATTGATCAGCAAGACCGGGGGGTAGATGACGTGCTAGACTAGTTCATTAGCATAGCAGATTCTCTCCTCCTCTCTTGATTTTTTGTTACTTCTTCTATGTGTTACTCTCATTCTTCTATTTGTTGTCCTTTGTGTTGTCTACTTGAGGACGATGCAAAACATTGAGATCTCTTTTGGTCTCTCTCATGTTGACTCAAAAGACACATGTGTTCCCTTCTTCTAGGTGACCTTCCTTGATTGGGGAATGAAGAACAATTATGCATACATACATATGATATACATGAATTATCATACAGCATACTGACCCCGAGGAAAGCGAAGTCACCTTGTGCTTTGTGTTTTGTGTCTATTATCCTTGGGCTTATCTCACACTTGGGGGCTAAATCTGTGTGATAACGTGCTCCTTTTTCATTTCTTATATGTATCACTACCTTAAAGCAATCACCCCCGGTGAGGCGTGTGTGATCGCTTTAACGTAGGGGGGCATACATCCCGTTCATATCTTTTCAAGATACTAGGAAATTTCTTGACAAATTTAGCTTTGCCTTGAAATTTTTGATATCTTTCTTGCATGACTCATAGTGAGGGAACCTTACTACTGACAGTCATGGTTCTCCCTCGTGATCTTCCCTTTTACTTTGTCAATCGAAGCCGTAAGATCCTTAGTCCACTAGGGGCTTGGTGTATCTTGCCTCCTTGACGTGGTGAAAGTTTTTCAATGTTGTTTCCTTGTACTTTATCGGAAGTATTGGCGTACGCTTATACTCCCGCTAAAGTGGGGGCTAAATGTAGCGTCCTAAAATTGCGACACTTGCAATTTCGACTGCATTTGGGTCTTCACGATGGCGATGCAACACGGAACCTGAATGGAGACCCCGAAACTTGTTCATGACATCAAAAACTGCATTTTTCAGCACCTTGGCCTGATCCTCCTTGCACCCTGCTGTCCCGGGAGGTGGGACCATGGCGCCCAGCGCCCTGGTCCCTGGCCCTATTTTGGGCCCGGTCTCTTATGGGGCTTCGGGTCTTTAAGTTTGCAAATTGGAAAATAACATTTCCTGGTCGGCCTAAGGTCGGGAAAATTAGTCTTTTAACCCTAATTGGCAAGTATATAAACTACATTTCCTCTCCCATTTTAAAAGGATAAAAAAAAGGCGGAAACGATATTCAAACATTCAAGCATTCCTTCAAGCAATTGATCATTCTAAGTCTCCATTCAAGGCTAAGTGTTGCATTCAAGACAATGATTCAACCATTGAAGAGGAGATCACTTACAACATACAACATACTACATACTACATACATTACACCTTCGCATGTAAGAATACAAACATTCTTACAACAAGGTATCAGTACTTGTTTACATTACAAACATTTACATTTACAACATTCTCATTTCTTGGTTAATTCCAAAACCGGGGTTTGACCTAAAGGCAAACCCCTCATCCCTAACCCCCCAATCGTCCTCTCTTTTCTGTGTGTAGGTTGCAGGTACGTGGCTGTAATTGAAGATCTGGAACCCTTGTGCAGAGACGAACAGATCCCCCTTCGTTTCGCGGATTTTTCGGAGGACCGTGTGCACGTCGGGCGCCATCGTCCCATCAACTTTTGCTCAAATTTGCAGAACAACACCATCTCGACATTTTACTGCTAATTCCAGGTCCGCAGCTTCATCCCATATCCCTATCTCTGTTTATAAGCGAATCTTTCCTACTTTACATGCATTCCTAGTTCAATCTTTCTATCTACATTTCTTTACAAAAGAGGGTATCCTTGATGTCTTAACCCTTGAAACTCATTTAGAATCCAATCTTGCATTGCGTGGGATTGGATCTTGTGGGTTTCAACCCCTCTTTTGAATGTAAAGTCTCTCCCAAGTGAAAACCATCAATCCTAGTGACTCTCCCTTCTCTCTCCTCGGAGTTGGGGAGGGGAGAACAACTAGGGTTCGATTTTTACGCTTTACAAATGCCCCCAGTGAGATATATGTTGTTGAAATCTAGAGAATGAGTGGCTTCCCTGCTATCAGTGGTAATAGAATTGGTGGGTTCATTAGATATTGCTTGATTTGATAGAATGATTCTGCACATTTGGCTTCCCATTTGAATGGTACATTTTTATGTAGCAAATGATTGAACGGTAGACTTTTATCTGCTAGTTGAGCGATGAATCACCTGATTGATTGGAGTCGTCCTTGTAGACATCTGAGCTGGCTGATGTTCTTTGGTGGTGGCATCTCCATTATGGCTTGTACCTTTGTTGGATCCACTTCAATACCCTTAGCTGAAACTATGTAGCCTAGTAACTTGCCTGATGTAACCCCGAAGACACACTTCTTAGGGTTGAGCCTGACTTGGAATTTTTCCACTCTATCAAAAATCTTTTCTAAGATGTTTAAATGTTCTGCCCTGGTGAATGATTTAGCTAGTAAATCATCCACATAGTCCTCCATGAAGGTATGCATCATGTCATGAAAGATTGTTGTCAATGCTCGTTGATAAGTTGCTCCTGCATTCTTTAAGCCAAAAGGCATGACATTCCAATAATACGTTCCCCAAGGACAGGTAAATGTTGTTCTATCTTGATCCTCTAGGGCTATCTTGATTTGATTATAGCCTGAAAAACCGTCCATTAGTGATAGCATTGCATGGCCTGTTGTGAGGTCTACAATTATGTCGATACTGGGCAAAGGAAAGTCATCCTTTGGACATGCTTTGTTGACATCTCTAAAATTGGTGCATATTCTGATACTGCCATCTAGTTTTGATACTGGTACAATGTTGGAAATCTATTCAGCATAGTCAATAGGTTGAATAAACTCAACGTCTAATAGTTTCTTCAGTTCAACTTTAACCATGAGTGCCACATGTGGATTCATATTTCACAGTTTTTGCTTGACTAGCTTAGCTCCTGGAGTAATGGATAAGTGATGCATGATTAATTGTGGATCAATCCCGGGCATATCTGCATATGACAAAGCAAAGTTGACTTGCTTCTCTTTAAAAAATTGGATAAACTCTGATCTTTCTTCCTCTGTCAAAGATTCTGCAAGGTGTATATTTCTGGTTGCTTCTATAGTACCAATGTTGATTGATTGAGTGGGCTCAATCAATATGGGTGATCACTCGTGATAATGCTCAGGAAGAGTTTCGAGTCTCCCATCTTTAGGTGCCTTAAAAAGGTTTTCCCCTTCAGATGCATCCTTTATTTTTACATTTTTGTGATCTATTGCTATCATTGACTGGTTTTCAACAGTAGATCTTTTATGTTGTTCATTTTTGCGACTGAGAGACTTGGCACTCCCTTGATTGCAGATGTCGTTACTTTGTTCACTGGTAGAATCTTTTTCTGGGTTAACGGTACAAAAGTAATGGATAATGGATTCATCATTTGGGAAAATTGGTATATCATGAGTTTCAGGTTCGTTCCAGTCTATGAGGTCAGGAAAGACAAGTGGTAAGGAGTCATTAGGTGGATCAAGTTCATTTGTTGTAAGTGTCAGGATGGAGATATCATCGTGGTTGGTTGGGGTGTTAAAGAAGTTAAGGATTTTGTCGAGGTCTTTGATGGTATCGTCTTCTGTGTAGACTTGCTCGTAATGTTGCTGCTCGTTTTCCTTGGTGTCATAGATATTTTGTGGACCAAATTCAAGTGGTCTAGATTTTGTGTCGTGTTCTTCTTGAGAGATGGGTGTATGACTGTCATTTGCACAAATATCTTCAGTAACATTAGAATAGCTGCCCCATTCATATTCATTGGAATCAGTCTTTGAGGTATTATCCCAGATTCTGGTTGTGTTGTGGACTAGTATGTTGTAGGTTGAGAACAGGTCTTTGATGATTGATACAAGTTTGATAGTTTTCTCTATCCTATGTCAGATCTTGCTTCCACTCTTTGCATTTGTTCATATACTGTCTCTCCTCGGGGAAGAATGATGTTATTGGGAGGTGATTCTTCTTTGTTAGATAATGGTTCTTGAATATGATGTACTTCTGCAGTAGATGTTTCCTTCTTTTGTGTGATGGGCTTCCTTTGATATTGTTTTCGTTCTTGATTTTCACATTCTTTGCGTATAGTCTTAGCTGACTCAAATAGTGCCTCCTGCCAGGAGTCCTCCTTGTATTTCTTCTTTGCTTTCCACTGAGGTTTTTGGTAATTGCTTGGTGTTTTCCTTGGTGGTAAAATGTATTCATAGCCCAATCCCTTTTTGTCTTTATTGAATTGTGAAGGAGGATCTAATGGTTTTCTGACGCCTTCCTAACGCTTACCAATAGGTCCTTTGTCATTGTATCCCATCTGTTGCATGATCAAGTAGCCTTTTCCATACAGGTGTGCTGGTATAACTACTTCCACAGTAGCCGCTCTGTCTTCTTCCTCATCCTTGTACAACCAAGGATGTCTTTTTTCCTCTGATTCATGTGCTAGAGTGCCTAGTTGAATAAATTTGCCATCAAATTTGGTGATGGGCTGGGTTGTTTGATGCGTTGATGTTGTAGGTAATCCATGAGATTTAGGCGACGCTGGTAAGTTGGCCAAACACAAGGGTTCCAAAGAGTATTCTCCCATGCCTTGCTCTTTGATTTTCATTTTCTTCTTGAAATCCATAGATAGTGATGTAGACTTTTCTTGCTGAAGATCTAGTGTTGAGTAACTTTGTTTTTCTCTATTATGTGGAACCAAGCTGTCTTGGGCTGCCCCCATAGCATTACAATGTTGAAATGGATTATGATCTACTGATATAGAAATCTCATGTCCATTGTAAGGGAACTTAACACACTATTGATAAGTAGAAGGTATTGCTTGCATTTCATGTATCCAAGGTCGACCCAATAAGATATTGTATGTGAGGTCTATGTCTAAGACTTGGCATATAATGTCCTTTTGTATTGGTCCCACTTGAATTGGCAACATTACTGTTCCTTTAGATGATCTTTCTTCATCATCATATGCTTTGATAGTGATCTTTTTGTGTGGATCAATAGATTGCTCAGAGAAGCCTAATGCACGGATAAGTTTTAAGGTACAAATATTGAGTCGAGCTCCTCCATCTATTAATACTCTTTTGACTCGATGCTTGTAGACCAAGACTTCAATGTGGAGTGGAGTATTATGTGGATGGCTCAATGAGATATTATCATGCTCAGAAAAAGTGAGGTTATGAGGCCCTGTCATATGAGCTACCATGGCTTGGAATTTGTCAGCATCCAGATCTTGAGGTACATTTGTTTCCAATAACACTTGTTCCAAGATGTCTTTGTGTTTTGGTGAAAGTTTCAACAACTCTAGTATGGATATTTGAGCAGGAATTTTGCGTAGTTGACTGACTAGATCATATTGATTTTTGGGTATGGTGTTTGTTGTTGACATATTCCCTTTCAAGACATATTTTTGAGCTCTGGTTGTTACGTTGACGAATTCATGTTCACGCTTGTCCTTGATTGTGATAACGTTGACTTGATTGTCCTCAGCTGATATATGATTAATTGTGTTATTGTATATGTGATTGATATGGGCTCCACGTGTATTGTTTGAGGTTAAAGCCCCATCTTTGTTGTAGTTTGGAAGAGGATTTTTAAAGGCTCCATGGTCACCATTTGTCTTGAGACCTTCAACTGTTAAATCACCTCTATCAATCATGTCTTGAACAATGTTTTTCAGCCTCATGCAATCATTTGTTTGATGACCTTTGTTATGATGAAAATCACAAAAGTGTGAGTCATTCCACCAGGGTGGTTTGATTTGTGTTTCAAAGTTGCTGATTGCTGGTAAGGAGATAATTTTGATTGCCAGGAATTCTCTGAATGTTGATTCCAAGGATTGTCCTGGTGGTGTGTAAATTCATTTTTGAAAGTTGTTTGTGTTACCTCGCGAGTTTGGATTAGGTCCTCGATTGGTGTTATTGTTTTGGGTATTGTTTGCATTGAGTTGATCTTGATTGGTATTCGGTGCATAAGTGGTAGTGCCTTGATTAGCACCTTTTGGATTCTTTGTAGCTTGAGGATTACCTGATAACGCTAGCACTGGTTGCTTGGATTTTGCATCATTTGATTCATTTCCTCCTTCATTTCCATTGTTTTTGTTTCGGGTCTAGAACCTGGATTTGTCTAAGTTGTTATTGTTTTGGTTGTTGTAGTTGGACGAATTTTTTCCTTCTTTGAAGAATTTCAATGTTCCTTTCTTGACACACGCCTCTTCTACTTGGATGCCATTCTCAATCAATTTAGCAAAAGATGGTATGCATTGGAGTTTGAGTATGTAACTCATCTCACTATTCAAGTTGTCGATGAAAATTTCCATCTTTTCCTTTTCGGGCACATCACGAGGATATCTCGAAACCATACGTCACCAACATTGAAGGAATACCATGAATGTTTCATTGTTTTTCTGCTTGGTATTACAGACATCTAGCATAGTGATAGCATGTTGAATGTTATAGGAATATTGAGTTATGAATTTGTTGACTAGTTCATTGAATGATCTAACGGGAGGTGTGATTTTGGATAACCATTCCATGGTTTGCCCTCCCAAGCTTCTTGGGAATAACCTCATGAAATAGGTGTCATCATGGGCAAATTCAAGACTCATGGTACAAAATTCCAGAACATGATCACGAGGATTGCTTTTTCCATCATATTTGTCAAATTTGGGAATGTCTGAGTTTGGGGGAAAAGCTACCATGTTTAACCGTGTGTCAAAAGGATAAGGACAAATTTCAGTAAAGGAGTATCGTACTATTGTCCCTTGTTGCATGTCTTGCATTTGTCTTTGCAACATTGCATTTTTTGAGTGAGAGCAATCAAAGGCGCATTATTTTGTCGAGGGAAGAATTCTTCCCTTGTATTAGTCCTAAGCTGAAATGGTGTGTGGAATGGTATGTTTTTCTTTGGGATGTTTTGCTCAGGGATATTTTGTTCAGAGTCGCGTGCTTCTTCTTCTCTTTGTCGTTCTTGATAGTTATAATGTCGAGATCTTGTTCTAAAAATGTCGGTGTCAAAGTCTTCAGGAAGTTTAACTCATTTGCTTGTGAGCATGAGTAGATATTTTTCTTTGTCGTTTTCCATGAGTCTTTCCACAAGTTTTTGAAATGAAGCGCTTTCTTGACACTCTTGGAGGAGTTCCTCAGAAATTTCGGTGTCCTCTAAATTTGGACGTTCGAAAGGATTTGATAATATTTGATTCATGTTGGACTCTGGTTGCATTTCGCTTTGTTTGTTTTGTTGAGAGCGAGTAACAACAGACATCTAATAAAAGCTTTCTGTGATAAAAGGAACAAACTCCTCTTCGATGTTTTGTTCAGGGGTTGGTGGTTCAAATTGGGGTATGTTGTAAGTGATGCACTCTTCGGGAAAGAAGGTCGGATTGATCTTTCCTCCTTGATTTAAGCGTTGACTGAATGCTCTACTCCTCAATGGTTTCTTGTCAAATTCGTTTGTTTTGTCTTGAAGATACAAGTGCATATGATGAAGAAATATTCGATGAGATTTGAAGAGTTGGCGATTGATGTATAAAAATTTATTCCGTTTGGCAAGTTTTAGAGAACTGGGTTGTTGTTTCCTCAACTTAGTGTTATGATAAATATTATTTCTTCTCAGAATATGAGGATTAGTCATACACAAGCAATCAATGGTTTCCTTTGGTTTGTTTTGGATTCAGTTTAGCTTGTTTTGGAAACTCAAGTTTTACTTTATCAAATGAAGGTTTAGATGCCCCCTCATGACAAAGTGTGTCAAATCATATGGAATACGAGCTTTCCTGACATGGAAACTCGATTTGACAACTTGGAGTTTTAAAACAAGTGTGTTTTTTGATAGAAATCCGTTTGATTGAAGGACCTGTTTGATACTTGTGATGATGTTTCCTGATTTTGATAGGAGAGATGTGTTATCTTGCGACTTAGTTTTAAGATTTTGGACAACTTTGTTTGATGGAAAACTTGCTTTGAGAATAGTTTTTGATACTCTGTTTTTGATTTTCTATTTGATGAAGTTCAGGCCGAGGAAGGAAAGTTTCCTAAAATGTTTTCAATTTTTTCAAAAATGACCTCTATTTTGCCCCCTGTTTTTCTGGTTTTGACTACGCGCTAAGACAAAGACGCAATGCACTATAGAAAGTTCTCAAAGCGCTAGAGAAAAGACTCCACATGCTAAGTTGCCCCCTCTTACGCGCTAACTAGTTTATTTTATTTTGTCTCAGTTCAAAATGTTATGTGCCAATATGGGCCGCCAACGTGCTAACTGTTAAACCCTACGCGCTAAAATTTAGCCTCAACATGGCAAACTGTTTTCAAAATGCGCTACTTGAAACTGCTAGTTTTGGATTCTGATAAAGCGCTAACGTTAACACTTAATGCGCTAAGGTGAAGGTCTAATGCACTAAAATATGATTTCTACGCGCTAAGAGGTTGCTCCTACGTGCTAAACTACCCTGATAGTTTGACTTGGTTGTTTTTCTGTGATTTTTGGAATTTTGCTTTGAGTTTTCAGTGCTGATAGATGATTTTCTGAACAAATAAAAGCATGACACCAAAGAGACAACCATTTTTCTTAATCTAAACAATAAGTGTATGTTCTGCGAGGATGTGTTCAAATCCTTAATGTTTTGACATGTTTAGATACAACATGCACTTTAGTCAGACTCTTTATTCAAGGGTCATAAGCAATATCATAGCCCACTAGTCTCGATACTCCGTCAGCTCAAACAACCGTGTCACCCCCTAGGGGGCACCCATTTTTTTGTCTTTTGCCAGAAGTTAACCCAAAGTGAATTGCTTCACAATTGAGTAATTATCTTGGGAGATATATGGTGAGTGATCTTGGAGGCGGATTCTTCCCCACCCTTGCACTATGATATTACAAATGTCTGGATACTGACTCGACTCAAAGTTTTTATGCTAAGGTTCATAATCAGGCTTCCCGTTCGGTCGTCAGTGATAAACTCCCTCACGAGGCTTCCCAACCTTTAGAACAAAGGCTTTACGTATCTCAAGGATACTGGGGGAAGGCTAATCACTGCGCACAACCGTTGAAAATGACTTTCGTCACTTTCCACTTTTGATTATAGTGGGTTGGAACACTTGGCTTCAAAGTCATTTCCCACTTAGATTGTTCCCTTCACACCGGCCAAAAATGGCTTTAAGAGTTTTTCAACCCCTCGGGAAGGCAGGCTTGCTAAAGGTTTTAATGCAATATGACTGAAAGCGTAAGAGTGGTCTGGCTTTTTGATCACCCAGTTAAGGGGAGAGCATATTCCTTCCACTTTCGAGACAAGGCAAACAAGGTTCTTTTTATCTTTCAAGGCAATGATTTGCTAAAATCTATACAGAGATTTTGCTCCACGAAAACATGGTGTTTATTTTATCCTTTCAAGACAATGATTTTTTGATCTATGAAAAGAACCTGGTCAACATAGTAAATTCGATGTTTTGGTCAACAAAATAAATCGATCAAAAGGGGAAGATCTTCCCTCTTTAGTTGTGACTGACTTTGGACATGTGTGATTCTTTACTTTGTAATTTTTTTGAAGTGGATCCTTTTATGCATCAAAGGATGGTGAAGTTCTTTTTAAGCCCCTTTGTTTTGCAAAACTGAAAATTTGTCTTGTTCTTTTTAGAGCCCAAAGTGAAAATTTGTTTTCCTAGGAAAAGCAAAAAGGATTGTTTTTGTGGTTCTTTTTAAAGCTCAAACAAAGTGAGTTCAATTTTACCCTATAAGAATTAAAAAGCTTTAAATTTTAACTAACTTAACTAAGTTAAAAAAAACTTAAACTATTGTAACTATAAAAGTAAAACCATGCTCCTTCCTACAAGAAAATGTTAAAGATCCTGCAAAATACCAACCAAAATAGTTAGAAAAATATAGACTCTTGTGGACTTCAACAAGTCTAAATTTAGGTTCGGTTACAATTTTAGTTTTTGCCTTCTGTCTATAATGCGCTACAAAAAGGACTGTACGTGCTACAAAACACTCAGGATGCGCTATCAGATAGACCCGATGCGCTGAATTGTTTTCGGAATGCACCACGCTGTTATTTTGCCGCGCCGAAACCTACAGGAAAATGTTAAAAATTTGATGCGCTAAGTGATAGTTTTCATGCGCTAGGGAATGAATCCCACATGCCGAACAGTGGGTCGGATGCGCTGGATGATTAACAGATGCGCTAAGGGATGTTCCCTATGCGCTGATTCTTGTTTCCCGCATACCTGCAAAAGTGATTATTTTTAAAAACCGATTTGATTAATGGGGTAGTGCCCCACAGTGGGCGCCAGAAGTGTGTGCGGGAAAAGCGGGTCAATGAAACCTAAAATGTGAAAATGTGGTCTCAAAGAGCTGGTTCACACACCCACAAGACTTCTTGGTGCAAGTTATGGAGTCATGAATAATGACTCAACTTCCCAAGGTTGGTTCCATGGTTCTCTATCTCACAAGGTCCCTCAAGCCAATGCCTTTGCTCTAAGATCACTAAGCAAAGTGGCTTAAGGATGACGAATGCAAGAACGAGGGATGCTTTAGATTAATTTTTACCATGAAATGCATCCTATCTATGCATGATTCTACAAATGAAGTAAACTAGATTATAAGATGTCAAGGTTAGTAGTAAAACTATCTTAACATGATATACTAGTTAATGATCTAAGCTAATGATAAAGGAAATAGCCTAAAATTCTTATTAGATTAATTCCTGTTACAAAGAGAAGCTAGATGCGTTGATAAATTTGAGCATAAATGAGATGCTAAAAGCTTGCATGGATCCTTAAAATGGAGGAATGAGAGCTCTATTTATAGTGAAAAATAGGGCAATGGATGGTCAAGATTGGAGGAGTTAATCAAGGGTCAGGATTGAAAGTTATCAATCCATGTTTACAATTTTGACCAATGAAATGGTGACAATTGTCTACATAAGACTGCTTGAGAGGAGATGAAAGAAGCATTAAATGCTTGAGAAGACCTCATGGTTACCTTAGGAGGTAAGTGTTAAGGTTAGGTTAGGGTTATCCATTGGATAAAGCTTTTACCCAAGAGATAAACTCTTGTGCAAAGGTTAAAGGGATAACCATGGTCAAAGCAATGACTGCTTGATGAGACCCCTGGGTTAGATGAGGGTTAAGTTAGGCAAAAAGTCTCTAACCTTGCCACTAAGGGTTAGTTAACCATTAATGGTTTGGAAGACTTTGGGGACAAATTTGTAAGAGTCCTTCCAAATTTGGGGGAACTCAACAAGTTAGCTTGTTGAAGGCATAAAGGCTTTAATGCCTTTGGAAGACTTTCCTCCAAATTTGAGAAGTGACATCCTCAAATTTAGGGAAAAGGAATGATTGAAGGGTTTAGGCTAATTGATTAGGATTAGATAGGTTCTAGAAGAATTTAGGAAGGGGGTTTAGGAGGCAAGTGGGAGATGTAGGAAAATGCAAGTGGATGAGGGATAATAGGATTTAATTAAAATAAATTGTTTTATTTCAATTTGGTTGCAAGTTGCATTTGTAGGATTTTGCAAGTGGGGGGATTTAATTAAAATGTAAATTTAATTAAATGGGCTAGAAGGGGGATTTAATTAAATGGCTTAGATAGAAGAAGGGTATATTAATTAAATCTTAATTTAATTAATAGGTGATTAGAAGAATAGAGATATTAATTAAATCTCAATTTAATTAATTGGAAGAATTAAGAATAATTAAATGAATAAAATTCACTTAATTCATTGTGCAATTTTTAGGTGTCTACACCTAGAGATCCTATACCTATGGATATTCATCCTCATAATGGACCTGATATTCTTTATAGTCCTATTCCTACTATATATGCCTCAATCCTGCCTCCTACATCTTACAAAGGAAAGCACTTGTCATCTTCTATGTCTCAACCTAGTGGGGATTCTCTTGTTCCTCCTCCTTTGAGAGAAGAAAAGAAGCCTATGTCCATTGATTCTCAAACTTTGCAAGTCTCAGCTAAAACTAAAAGAAACCATTATGCAAGAGAACGTCAAAAAAGGCATCATTCCAAGGCTCGTGAACTTGCTTCCCAAACCATTTCCTCCTTGAAGAGACCAAATTTTGACTTGATCCCATTTGTCCAACCTTTGCCTAACCTTAGGGAGGAAGTTCAACCAAAATCACCAAGATTAAAAATGCTTAAGAAAAATGATGGTTCATTCTCTTTTTGCAGTAGAGATCCTATTTTTAATAATCTAGATGATGATATGGATGATGATGTTGTTCATGCTAAAAATATTGATTCTAATGATTTTGATGATATGTATGAGCTTATTGATGTTAATCATGATTTATCTTCACATTTTTCAAAAGCATTAACCCTAGCTCCTAGTAACAAACAAAGTGACTCATCATTAGAGCATGGTCCTTGTTTGGAACTTGTAGTATCTCCATCTTCTGTGCTTGAGGTGGCTCCTCTTGCATCTTGTCCACCTTCCCTAAATGATGTTTAGCAAGCTTGGGAGGTAGATGATTTTCTTGACTATCTTCATTCATGTCGTAGATCCTCTCTTGTGTGTTTTCTTTTTCATAATGTGATTCCCCCATGATGTGTTGCTTGATATGTTTTTGTGTTATGTTAGGTTCTCTTTGAATTACCCTTGTTACTTCATTGATGCAAGGTAATAAAGAGGCCGAATTTGTTGTGACATTCTTCTTTTTGTATCTCTATTCTTATATATGTTGTCCCTTGTGTTATCTACTTGGGGACAATGCAAAGAATTGAGATCTCTTTTGGTCTCTTCCATGTTGACACAAAAAGACATATGATCTCTTCTTCCATTGTGTTTGTAGGTCTACTACCTTTGGGAGATGAGGTCAATTCAATGAAAATATTATTGATATACATTATTTATCATAAGCGCATACTAACCCCGAAGTTAGTGGATCCCTTGTGTGCTTTTTCATATATGTTTTGTGACCATTATCCTTCGATTTGTCCTTTCTTGGGGGCATCTCATTGTGGTAACATGCTTGTACTTTGGATGCATGCTACCTTAAAGAAATTGCTCCCACTAAGGCATATGCAATCGCTTTAACATGGTGGCATACACTCTGCTCAATGTTACACTTTATGCACACACCATGACATGCTTTCAATACTAAAGTTACCTTGCAAAATGAGCCTTTTTCTTTGTAAATTGGTATTTTTCTTTTTCATGACTCATAGTTAGCAAATCCTACTAGGCTAGTGTAGTCATGTTCTCTCTGTTGGCATTATTGTCATTGATGTCAAGAGATGTCAAATGGTTGCAGAATAGCAGGTAGTTGTCATTGATGTCAAGGAATATCATGAGGTTGCAGAGAAGCAGGTTGCAAGTGTGCATAACACGAAATGTTATACTACAGGGGCCCCAATTGAGTTCATTATTTCCACGTGTCAACAATGGTCTAGAGTTACGTGTTGGTGAGATTTACAATTGTGTTTGATTGAGTTTTGAGTTGGGTATGGTGAGACGTGATTTCCACATGGCAGCAGTCGTTTAGTTCACATATCGGTAGGTCCCACAGTGTGTTTGAATGAAGGAAAGAGGTTGTGTAGGATAAATATGTCATAAAGGTCAAAGACCCCCCCCCCCCCCACTATCCCATGACATGTTGCTGAGAATTGGTTGACCGTGCAGGACAAGAAAAGTCAAAGGGAAATGTGTCCCTTGCTATATTGTGCCATGCAAAGTGTGTGCATATTGTTCATGCAGAATAACTTCAGGTAGGGCATAGCGACCCCCTGCTATCCTGCGGCTTGTTTGCGTTGAGACTGGAGGCTTCGCAAGGTAACACAAGATGAAGGAAGGAATCGGGCTTCCCACTACCCCGCAATGCTAAGTAAGACAAGATGATGGTTGCGTGGGGAAACATGATGATAGCGGTAGAAGGCTCCCACTATCCCGCACCCTTCAAGATCGATGTGTGATAGTTGTGTGGGATAAGACAGTGAAGCGAGAGAATAATCCCTCTATCTCGCAACCTGCAATAGGATGGAAAGAGGATGTCGCAAGGTGTGTAGAGGTAGAAATATGGTGCATCTTGCCAACCCACATGGGTAAAATGAGCACGTGAACGATGATGCAGAGCAAGTTAAAAGGAAAAATGGTGATGCATGCCGCCATCCTGTAGCAACAGAGGTTAAGGTCATCATGACCATTTGAGGTCTTTTAATCGACACATTGGCAGCCCGATAAGGACGAAAGTCCACGTAGCGGTTGACTATGGTTGACCAGGTGACTTGGATGTTGATTATGAAGATTTTTTATGATACCTGCACATGTCGATTGGCTCAAGGGTTTAATGTGGAGGCCAACCAACCTTGATTGAGTGATCTAGATGAAGAATATGAAGATATGTGGTTTCTTGGTGGACAAAGATTGAATCCGATATGCAAAAGTCGGTGATAATTGATTCAAGTATGGTTGTTGTCGATCTTTTCATGGTAGATCGATAGAGGATGGAAAATGCATTAATGGCAATCGAATTGCAGGCAGGTTGTGTGGCTCGAGGAAGGTTTCCAGATTGTTTTGGGCAGAGGAAGATTACTAAACTTAGTAATCCAAGTACAAAGACTGATCCGAAGACAGACATGATGCATTTAATTCAGGCAGCCAATCTAAGAATAGATTGAAGACAAGATTAAATCCCCTGCAGTAGAGATCTCCAAGATAGTCGACTTGAATAAAATCACCCGTAGTAGAGATCTCCAAGATAGATGACTTGAATAAAATATTAAAATCCTGCATTGGAGAAATGTGAGTGATGTACAAAGAAGATTGAATTGAGTAGTGTTGACAATTGTTTTGACACACTCGCTAACAAATAGGTAGCCAATGTGAACACTCACCACCTCTCCTGAAAAGCAATAAGTTATGGGGAACTAATCACTCCAAGGTCTCTATAGTCGGGTCTCGGCGGTGATGGGCAACCCAATGGTTGATGTGGTTATACTTGTCAAGGGGCCTGCTGGTTAAAACTAAATCCCAGTGATCGTTAATAACTTAACTTCCTCTTTTTTGTATTTTTATGGTTTTAAGATTCTTTTGGAAATAAACTGCAAGAGATAGGGAAACAAGAAAATACCAATGAAACCAATTCAATGACAACTTAATGAACTGCTTAATTAGTACCCTGCAATCCAAATATCATCAAATATTATCTAAATTGACATTGAACAACGGACCTTTAGTAAACCTACAAAGTCGGCAACCTTACAGACTTATGGAAAGAATATCACCACAATATTGCCTATCACAGTAATTCTCACACACCACTTATGTGCGTAGCATGAGTCATAAAGCAATAAATAGAAGATCTGAACACGTTGCTAATTTCAGACAATAGACATTAATGGATTACAAAGAACAAACTCGTAGAACATATGCATAGATCAGTCAATCTATAAGCTGCTTCTTGTATTAATTTCAAAGAATGTATAACAAAAATAACTCAAGTTCATAACAATCTGCAAAATAATCTAAACTTTCTAAGTGGGCTTCAAATCATCAATTTGTGGACCCTTACAAATGAATCAAACTTCTCAATTTATAGAGTTTTCTACCCTACTTTTTAGGAAATAAACCTAATCTAAATTAAGAACTCAAAAACTAGGAGTCACAGTTAACTTGCAAGTTTCTGCCTCTAAACTCCAGTTAACTACTACGAAATAGAGGTTTGGTGAGCACTACGAAGAGAAAGCTGTACGAGCCAGGATTTTGTACTCATGCAGAATTTTGTTCAAAACTAGAACATGAGTTGGAGTTGTCATCACAGTGCCAGTGGAGAAGTCATGTAAAATCTTTTCTCACATGTCCTTCTATCTTTAGTAACTATAGGTTCATCTTCTACTTCTTTTTATAAGATTTATAATTATTAATGATGCATGCAACTACGTCAGCATTCCCAGGGCCTCTTCTTATGTGGTAAGAAATACTTCATCGCTTGTAGGGATGCCAAACACAAATCCTAACATGTCAGGAGACAAGTCAATCACGGTCTTACCCTGTGCATCTATACATTTCCTGGTATCCGCATCATAGAATTATGCAATTGTCATGATGAACTCGGGGGCCTGGACTGATTGGGGGAAGATGGTGGCCTCCACTAGGCCTGATCTCTTGATTCTTCTCAATGGGTCCTCTAGCCTTGGCCTCTCTAATTGCATTATGATATCCTTAATTTCAATATGCCCTATCTCAGTGTTTGTGACCCATTTGATCTGATCATCTAGTTTTGATACATATTCTTGTCACTGGTATTGGTACTTCATTGTTACAGGAAATTTGTCTATCTCTTTGCCTCTCTTGCTAGGAGTTGGGTCCATCTAATCGCTTTAACCTGCAAGAAAGAACCAAGCATTAATCCCTCGCACAAAATATTGAAAACATCATTCGCCTTGGGACTCCGGGGTAGATAACTACTTTTTAGACAAATGACCTTGGAACTTTTGGGTTCTGAGGTAGCTAGGATTGAAACATAAAGTCCAGAAGTCCGGGATTCGGGGGTACCGGGATGGGTTAACTGGATGGAGTCCGGAACTCCAGGGTTCCGAGGTTCCGGGCTTGATATATTGAAAAAGGGTCCAAAACTCCGGGGTCCCAGGGTAGATCAATAGGACACCCAAAAAGATATTTCGGAACTCCGGGGATCCGGGGTTTCAGGGATTAAACACCGTGAGCTCAAAAGGATAGACTTCGGGACTCTGGGGTTCCGGGGTCTGGGGTATTACTCTTCATAAAGCCAATCCGGAACTCTGAGGTTCTGGGATTCTGGGGTTCATATGCATAAGGAACGGGATCGACCTCAAAACTTTGAGGTTCCGGGGTGTGGGAAGAACAACCTAACTCGGAACTCCGAGGGTCCGGGGTGAAAAACTAGGGCACACGGAAAACCAAAAACAAGACAAAAACCGAAAAAGAAAAACAAGAAACTCACAAAACAAAAAGATCTAAGATAGAAATCAACAAGAAAAGCAAGAAATCACCAACTAGGTGAGGAAAATCACGCAAGAACACAAAAGAAAACTCGACAAGATGAAGGTGCGAAGTCGAGAGGTCACAGCTAAGAGCTCTGGAAAGTTGAATGCACAAATGAGATTTTTAAAGCTCATTCTCTCTATTTATACCCCCCCAAACCTCGTTCGTACGAATGCCTTAAACGAGACCTCGGGCCTCCAGGGTTACGGGGTCGAAGCAAAACAAGCACCAAAAATCCACCTTAGGACTCCGAGGTGGATTACAAAAACACACAAACAACAACAAAAGACCTCGGGACTCCTGGGAACTGGGGTTCCTAGGTAAAAGACAAAAGGGACCTCGGGACTCCGGGGTTCCGAGGTCTACAGGAACAAAACGAGCTCGGAACTCTGGGGTTTCGGGGTCTACATACAAGACAACCTCGGGACTTCGGGACTCCGAAGTTCCAAGGAAAGAGGACAAAATAGTACGCGAAGAACTCGGGACTTCAGGTTTTCGAAGTTCTGAGGCTTCAACAAAAAAGGAAAAGACAAGGCACAACTTTGGGACTTCGGGGATCTGAGGTTCTGGGGTTGTGCACCAACAAACAAAGAAAGGAGACCAACCTCGGGACTCTGGGGTTCCGGGGTAGGTCAAAGCAAAAAACAAATAAAGGAGACCTTGGGACTCCGGGGTTTCGGGGTTGCCAGGAAAAACTAAAAAAAACAAAGCAACAGAAAGCAATAAAGGGACCCATATTTTCAACACAAGGAAACTAATGGGGGTTAGGTATGAAGGACATAACAAATGGTGAATATCTGGGGAAAATGACTCTAGGCAATTTAGAACTTCAGAATCTCTGGTTAACCCGACGCCTAAGGCTAATATCATTCAAAAGGATGTATTAGAGAAAAAAGATGAGTGAACCAATGAACAAACAACCAAGTCCATAATTGAACAATATTAACTCTTAAGTGTGTGCGCATGATTTATTACTCCATCATTTTCAATAATGAAGATAAACAAAGGAAACTGGGCCCAATCTACGTAGGTGAAGTCAACCAATGTGTTTCATGCAAGGTCATCCTGAGCATAGCTCTGTTGCTAGCCAAATGTTCATAGCCCCAACAGAGATACCTCTGGTTCCCGTCAAGCAATGCTCCACTGCCAGCCAGATGTCCATAGCCCTGGTGGAGGTTACTTGAAACACCCAAGTTTAGTTTCTTTAAGAGGATCATTGAAGTTTCATTACGGGGTTGGGAACCAAGGTAGGTAACGTGAAACATCCCAACTTCTTATTTTTCACTTGGAAACAAGTTCATCTGATATCTTACAAAACTTTATGATGTATCTTAATGTGATGATAGTGCTGGGTTATCAAGCTATCCTTTTCCAATTGAGGGTTAGAAACTCAAATCATAATTAAATCATTATATACCACCTTGAACGAGTGTAGACAAAGGTTTCAAAATTAACCAAATGATAATGAAGTTGAAAATAGAAAAGAGTTGAAGTCTCTCAAAATTTGGCAACTTGTTATGCATAGGACACCTTCCTTTTAGAATCTTTGAGAATAAATATATATATCCCGACACAACAAAATGGAAACAAATGAAACGAAACAAGACAAACAAAAACAAAAGGGGGATACAGGCATGCAACAAAGCGAAAACACAACAAACATGCAAAAACCCAAACAAGCAACAAAGCAAACAAAATACAAACAACTAATCTACCAAAAACAACTAATCTACTAAAAATAACTAATCTACTATATACAACTAATCTACTATACCCAACTGATCAAGCTTCATTGGGGGTTAATCGAAGTAGTGTTTGAGGAACTGACCATTGATGGGCAATGGTACAAGTTCTCCAGTCAAAGAGCTTAACCTAAAGGTGTTTTCTCCTAAAATTTTGGCTATTTGGTAAGGACCTAACCACAACCTTAGAAACTTGTGGTGATCACCTTTCTTCTCCTTGGCCTTATCCCACAACAAAACTAGGTTAGAGATCCGAAAGACTTTCACCTTGGCTCTTTTGTCGAACCATCGCTTAACAACGGCTTGGTGCTTGGCGAAGTGTTGTAGGGTATTAATCATTTTTTCATCAAGTTTTAACAAATTTAGGAGGCAAACCTCTACTTGATCCTCAATTTCAAGTTCTTTCATTAACTGGATGATAGGTATTTATAAATTGATCGGGAAGACGGGAGTTGGCCATAAACAAGGTAATACAGAGAAGTTCCCAGGGCAACTTTTACTCTAGTTCGATCAACCCATAAGGCATATCTCAACTGATTATGCCAGTCCCTGGGATTCTTCTCGAGTAGCTTTTTAATGACATCTAGGATGTTCTTGTTTGTAGATTCATCTACTCCATTACCTTGCGGATAGTAGTTGGACAAAAATTTCAGTATTACCTTATATTCATATGACCATTGCATCAACTGTACAAAAGTAAAAGCAGGGCCATTGTCACATACTAGAGTGAACGACATACCAAACCTGGTGACAATGTGTTCTTCAATGAATTTCGAGACTACCTCCGCAGTAGCACTTTGACATGCAATGGCTTCCGTCCATCGGGTGCAGTAATTTGTTGCGGTAAGAATGAACTTATGTCCTACAGACGAGTTAGGATTAATGACACCTATGAAATCCAGTGCCCATTGGGAAAAAGGTCTTACCTTAAACATTGGTTGGAGAGGCATGGCGGGATTCCTCTCCTTGGAAGCTGCGGTTTGGCACGTATGATAATGACGAACATGCTCATGAGTATCCTTAAAAATACTAGGCCAGTAATATCCAACCTTCAAAATTTGATGTGCAGTGGCATCCGTCGACCCATGACTTGTACCATACTTCTCGTGGAACTCCTCGATCATATTATGGGCTTCTTGATGATCAAGACATCAAAGGTAAATAACTTCATAATTTTTTCTATAAAGTGTCGAATCCTTGATCATATAATTGGCACTTTTAAGCCTTAAATCTTGTCTTTTCATGGTTGTCAACCCCTTAGGACACTTATTATTTTGCAATATTAAAACTAAATCTGTGTACCACGGGTCCTGAGTGAATGACTGCAATGTATACTATTGGCACTGGATTTGAGGGATGTCAGTCACCATAGCTTGAGACAAGCCTTGGCCTCTGACTAACTTCATTAGATGCATCTCCAGATCAAACTCTTGTAAAATTGCCATCCATTTCCCTTGACGTTCTCCCAAATCGGATTACATAAGCAATGACTTCACCGCTTGATCAGGCACAATCACGTATATTTTACTCCTCGGGATATAATGTCCAAATTTATTGACTGCTCTTACCAATGCGAAAGCTTGTTTTTCAAGAGCAGAATATATCACCTCAGCACTCTTGAAAGGGGAGCTCATAAATGCGATGGGTTTCTCATCCCCTTCTTGCCTCTGTGTCAAAATAGCTGCTCCTGAATGTAACGACGCAAAATAATATATGTAAAACGACAGAGTATAGTCAGGACTAGTTAATATAGGAGCTTTAGCGATGGATTTCTTGATCTGGGTGAAAGCCTCTTTTGCTTCAATAGTCCATTCAATCTTAGCATCCTTCTTCATCATTTCATTTAATGGCTTGACTATCTTTGCAAACCCAGTGATAAATTTTCTGACAAAATTGATCTTCCCAAAGAAAGATCTCATCTCCTTCTTATTGCCAGGCATTTGTAATTTTAGCAATGCTTCTACTCGATCTAGGTCTATAGATATCCCCCATTCCTTCAGCCACTCCAAATACACACTTCTTTGGATTAAGGGAAATCCCATATCTACAACATCTATCCAGAACTTTTCGAAGGTGGTCCGAGTGATCTTCTCTGACTTTAGAAAATATAGTCAAGTCATCCATATATATAATAATACATTTACCGATCAGATCTTTGAAGGCCATATCCCTTCGCTCTTTGGAATGTCGCTCCAACATTAATTAGCCCAAATGGCATCCTTTGGTATGCATATGTTCCCCACTTCATCGTAAATGATGTTTTCATATGGTCTTTGTGGTTCACCAAAACTTGGTTATATCCAGAATAACCATCTAAGAATGACATCATTTGTGAACCATTGACAATTTGTAGTACCTCATCCAAGGAAGGAAGCAGGTAATTACCTTTTTTAGACACCTTGTTGAGGTTGCGAAAATCCACACAAAGCCGAATTTCCCCATTCTTTTTCCTTACTGGCACAAAATCGACGACCCAAGTAGAGTGACGTACCAGGAAAATAATCCTAGAAGACAACAACTTTTGTACTTCCTTGAAAATCAAGGGTTCTATCAGTGAATTAACCGATCGTTGCTTCTGTCTAAACGACTTTATATTGGGTTTCAAGAGTATAACATCAGTGATGATCGATGTATCAAAAGTTTTCAAATCTTCGTATCCCCATGCTATTACATCAATGAAATCTTTCAAGATTTGTAGAATTTTCTCTCTTTCACTTTGAGTATAAATCTTCCCAATATACACTATCTTCTCTTGGCCTTCTGGACCAATATTACGTGTTCGTATTTACCAGAATCTGAATATGTCGTTAATCTCTTTTTTACCCTGGGATCAGAATTAAAAAGCCTCTCTAGGGTGACCATACCTTTGGGAATAACGTTGGTTGGTAAATTCATAATTTCTTCATCACCCACTTCATCGAGATCATCCGATCCATCCTTCTCATCAATGATTTGTTCTTCAAAAGCCCCTGAATTGGCAAGAAAGGCTAGAATGTGGGTATCATCTTGGAAAACTTGAAAGCGTTTAATATTATTAGGCACAGTAGGTATGGAGACCAACTCTACGGAAAACTTCTTTAAAGGGGATTGGCTCACTGGTTCTAGTGTACTTGCTGCTACAGCTAATGCATCCGATATTCTGTTTACTTTCCAAGGTACCAGTTGAATATTGAAAGCATCAAAATATTTAACCAACCCTCATACTCTATTCCTATATGCTGCTAACCTTTTATCATGACATGCATATTGGCTTCGTACTTGTTTGACAACCAATTCAGAATCTCCTTGCATTCTCAAGCATTTGGCTCCTTTCTTATGAGAGAAGAGTAGTCCTCTAATTAGGGCCTCATACTCTGTCATATTATTAGTGCAAGGGAATTGGAGCTGGTAGGAGGCTAGAAAGGTTTTCCCTTTTGGAGTTGTTAACTCTACGCCTTCTCCACTGCCTTGCTTGGATCTTGACCCATCAAACTTTAAAAACCATATTTCATCTTTTAGTTTCTTTGCATTCTTCACCTTAGGGTTAGTGATCAGATTGGTTACCAGAAGTGATTGTTGTCTCTCAGGTTCAAAGTCTTGCGAAACCTGAGGTTGTTCAATTACCGGTTGCAAGAATACTTCAAGGGTGTTAGGAGTGGTCTGATCCACTTGAGACTGCGCTTGAGATTGGGTTTCTTCCTTCTCTTGCTTAGGTGGGATTTTCTCATCCTCTTGTTCACCGACCTCAACCGTGAAGATCACCTTGTTGCATTGTCCCAGCTAGGAAGTTTTATTTATAAGATTCATTGTTTGGGGTATTACTCCCTCGCAACTTGGAATTTGAATTTCTTCCATGTAGATGGCATGATTAGCGTCCTCGCATGGGACTAGGCTCATCAACTTGGTAATCTGATTTTGACATGGGATACATGACATCTCTGAGTGCTCCTCATGATGTATTTGACACCATTTTGGAAGCAACAAATCTTGTGTTTTCATAGTATCCCCAAGCAAATTCATCCCTTGTTTTACTGTTGTAATAAAACCTTTGACCCGCCCTCTATATGTGGTCATATCAGCTTGATGTAACTGAGGAAAGGCAGGTGCAAAGAAAGTGAGGATTTTGTTTACTCTATAGACTCTTGGACTTACTTCAGCATATGCCACCTCATTGGGAGCTCCATAATCTGTGACCAACTTCTTCAACTTGGGTTTGTTATCAATTTGGATCTAGTTGCTCACTCCCTTCCATGGAAGCCATAAGTATGTAAAACAGGTTGAGAAATATCCTCCCAAAGTTTTTGACCAATATTTATTGAGGAGCATCCCATATACTTCTGGAATATCCATGACTTGAATGTCAATGTAATGGGATATGCAGCGGTCGGCGCCCAACTGGATGTATATATCTTTTGATTCTCCAATTACATTGACCTCAGTCTTGTCTAGTTGTACCACTTTACTATTTGCACGCACCAGGTTGAGGCCAAGCTTCTGACATATAGAGTAGGGCATTACATTTCTGGAAGCACCTAAATCTACCAAACAGTTGTGCAGATTCTTTCCACATATCCTCAAACTAAGTAAAAATGGTGGGTTCTCAATTGCATCGCTACTGACATTGACATTGACTTCATTAAGGTCAGCCATCTTAACCTCATTGCTCTGCGACTCTAACATTTCCAACTTCCTAAGGAGAGCGTTCTTTTGTTGAGGGCAATATCTAAGTACCTTCATCAGGGACATAGTAGTGGCAGTCCTCTCCATCTCCTTAATAACATCAAAAGATCCTTTCAAAACATATTCTTGCCCTTGAGTTTGTCTAGGGTGTGTTCCTTGAAAAGCCTGAGGAGGGTGAGGATTGTTACTTGCGTTCGCCTTGAGAGGTACAAATCCACCCTTTGGGGAAGGTGGCTCTGTTAATGGAGCCTTGCCTTGACTCCTAAGATTGTAATTATGTCTGGTCTGAAAGGCCTGAGCATAATAAACACATGGTTCACCTTCAGCTTCAGCTTGAAACTCTTTGCATAGGAACATGTCAACCAACATTGCGGTATTAACTTTCTCGGGTTTGTCATTAGAGCAATCCTTTGGTTGAGAATCAGCTTGAGCGATTCTTATGATCTTCTCGAACTGGGCACAATTAACCTCAGAATGTGCAGCTGTATCATGCAACCTACACCAATTAGTCAGTAAATTCATATCAACAAGGTTAACACTTTGTGTGTTATTTGGGTTATCTCGTGCGTCAGGATGATGATGGTTCACCCCATCGTTGTTTGGACCCATGTTCCATTGCCTATTGTAAGGTTTGTTGTTATACCTTTGGTTTTGGTTCTGGTTGTTGTAGTTTCACTGATTATTGTATGGTTGGGATTGGTTATACCCTCCCGGAGGATTCATCTTCAACTGACTCAAATCTGAAGTAACTTGTGAGATCATTTTCTTTAATGCTTCTAGTTCAACGGATATATGAGATCCTTGAATCTCAGGTGTTGTAGTTGGAGGTTGGCTTGCTGCATGAGAATTACCAAATTGTTGATTTCCCCCTTGTACTTGACCAACATATTGCGTTTGAGTGGGAGCAACATTGGTATTAGCTTGCCAAGTTAAAGCTTGGGCAACAAATTGTTGATTCGCCTGAGGTTGGGAAGCATAGATTGGCACTAGGTTCATTGTTGGAGATCCTATAGGTAAAGGCGAGGGTACGTTGGGGAGTTGGTTATAGTTGCCTTGATTCACTCCTACGGGTAAATTGTATCCAATCCCCCCTGGCATTTGGTTCAACTCATGATTCATGCTGATCGCCAATGCATAGACCTTTGCCAAGGTGTCCCTTTGATCTTGGGGAACACTCTTCTTGATAAACATAGCGGTCCATGGGTCAATAGCTCTTAGATACGAGTCAATCGCTACGTTGGGTGCTACCTAGTAAGGAGCTTATAATCTCTTGAATGCTCTTTGAAAGCTAGTATTAAAAGTTGTTAAAGGCTCATTCAGTGACTTATTAAGAGAGGCCAATTAATGGTACAATGTTCCAGGGTCTACATACACTCGAAATTGATCAATGAAAGCTTTCTCCAAGACATCCCAGCCAGTGATGAAATTTGTCGGTAGGGTTAAATACCAATTATATTCATTCTCCCCAAGTGAATATGGGAAGAGTCTACATACTAAATCTTGGTGTTCAATGTTGTTACGAATGACTGCATCTTTAAATGCTTCAATATGCTCATCAGCCATCCTGCCCCCCAAATAATAGAATTTGCTACAAAATTTATTTGGGTTTTTGGGTAGGTCATGTATAGCCCCTGGTATAGTTCCTAGTGGTGTATGGTCTTGGTTAAAGTAGGCCATTGAAGGTGGTGACGGTGGACGTTAAGTCACAAAAGGTGCAATGATAGGCTGAGGACTAGGGATCAGTCGATCTTATACATTGAGTATGGATGACTACACTAGTGAGGCTGTTGAGGGTTGTCTCTTAGCTTTGTTTCTCTTTCTCCTAGTGGCAGGTCCTAACTCTACTAAGTCAGATGGTGAAGAACTACTCCTAAGGACTCTGTGGAATCTCTCGGGAGAGAAAGATGATATACGATCCAACTTAATGCCTCGATTTTCTTGTTGTGGAGGTGGTTGTGGGTTTTCTTGTGGAAGAAGTTGCCACTGTGCCTCAGATTCTATACATATAGCCTTTTGTCTTTTGTTGTCAAGGACTTTTCGTGCTCGTAACCAATCACTATAATCCCTTGTACTATCCTAAGCAAGATCATATAGTTGAGTAACAATGTCGTCTTTCTTGTAGTTGAAGTTAGGTTGTGTGAATGGTAAAAGTCCGTCTCCTGGAAGCACCATATGTGGTTAATCAATGAGGGGATTAGTATGTGGCCCTCCTTCTAGCGCTAGTTTCTGTTGATGACTATTTTGACACACTCGCTAATAGTCAGGTAGCCAATGTGAACACTTACCACCTCTCCTGAAAAGCAATAAGTTCTGGGGAACTAATCACTCCAAGGTCTCTATAGTTGGGTCTTGACGGTGATGGGCAACCCAATGGTTGATATGGTTGTACTTGTCAAGGGGCCTGCTGGTTAAAACTAAATCCCACTGATCATTAATAACTTAACTTCCTCTTTTTTGTATTTTTTATGGTTTTAAGATTCTTTTGGAAATAAACTGCAAGAGATAGGGAAACAAGAAAATAACAATGAAACCAATTCAATGATAACTTAATGAACTACTTAATTAGTACCTTGCAATCCAAATATCATCAAATATTATCTAAATCGGCATTCAACAATGGACCTCCAGTAAACCTGCAAAGTCGACAACCTTATAGACTTATGGAAAGAATATCACCACAATATTGCCTATCACAGTAATTCTCACACACCACTTATGTGTGTAGTAGGAGTCATAAAGCAATAAATGGAAGATCAAAACACATTGCTAATTTCAGACAATAGACATTAATGGATTACAAAGAACAAAATCGTAGAACATATACATAGATCAGGCAATCTATAAGCTGCTTCTTGTATTAATTTCAAAGAATGTATAACAAAAATAACTCAAGTTCATAACAATCTGCAAAATAATCTAATTTTTTGAAGTGGGCCTCAAATCATCAATTTGTGGACCCTTACAAATGAATCAAACTTCTCAATTTATAGAGTTTTCTACCCTACTTTTTAGAAAATAAACCTAATCTAAATTAAGAACTCAAAAACTAGGAGTCACAGTTAACTTACAAGTTTCCGCCTCTAGACTCCAGTTAACTACTATGAAATAGAGGTTTGGTGAGCACTACGAAGAGCATGTTGTATGAGCTAGGCTTTTGTAGTCATGTAGAATTTTGTTCAAAACTGGAACATGAGTTAGAGTTGTCATCGCAGTGCCAGTGGAGAAGTCATGCAAAATCTTTTCTCACATGTCCTTCTATCTTTAGTAACTATAGGTTCATCTTCTACTTCTTTTTATAAGATTTATAATTATTAATGATGCATGCAACTACCTGAGCAGGAGGATCGACCACATGCTTAATTATAAATTTATACTTTTTCAAAACTTCATGTGCATTCTTTCTTTTCTCCTCCAACTCCCCTATTGTTTATGTTTCCTCATGACATTGTGTAATTAAGTAAGTATATCTATCCATCAGTGTGATGTCGAATTGAGCTAGAGGTCCCAAATTTTGGGCCTCATATTGGTGCAGGGCACCTAACACTCCAAGCATGCAATTTTGTTTTCTTCTAATTTTTTGTGTTGTCTTTCATAATGTAATAATGGACCAACCATTTGGGACTCAGTAGAGATAATGGTTGAGTTGTCCAAGCTTTGGGTTGTGTCATTTGTGTTCAGGATGCTATTAGCCTAAGAAGTTGAAATGCTAATGTAGATCACATGAGTAGTACTCTAGATCATTGTTATCATCTAATAGGGGTATATTTTATTGTGTTTAGGTCTTTTAGGATTCTTGAGGGCCTTTGGGAGCCTTGGAATGCACTAGAATGAAAAGTTGCATCTCAGGTGTCAAATTTATGTAAAAGTTATTGAGCAACATTTTGCATGCATTTTTTATGCTTGGCGTTGCAAAGTTGGTTGAACCAAATAAACCATAAGCATATAAGCCAAAATCACTTTCATTGTACGGGTTGGAGAATCTGGAATACAAGAACAAGTTTTGTGTTTTCAAGAAATCTTGCCTTTTCACCGTTTTTTTATAGTTTTTCCTTATTTTTCATTTTATTGTACTGTCGAGTACGGACTTGTCAAAGAAATATCATTGCAGGGAATGAGTGTTTGTTGAATTTACTTTCCAGCAAGGTAGATTAGTAATTTTTTTTGTGTTTGGTTGCAAAGATCTCATTCATTCTCTGCAACTAGGTGTAAAACCCTTGCAAAGTAGGGTTTAAGAGTAAAATGGCTCTAACTTGAGCATCCATTGATGGAACCTATTGAAATCAAGTGTAATTCTAGGTTAGGGTTTGTTTATATGATTATAATAGGTTTTTTTGTGTTGAAGGCCTTTGTGGAGGAGCTACAATGAAGCCCTAGGCTCACCGCTAGGAGTTGGTGAATTAGGACAACAGAAGATGTGCAAATTCTGAGCACATGTAGATTGGGTGGAAGAGAAATGGACCCATGGTTGTAAATCCCTATGAATTCCCTTAAATAATCCTCAAATTATTTGAGCAGATGTTTTGACTGGTGAAGGGTTTTAAAGCCATCTTTCCAAGTCACCCGGGGAGGCTTAAACCCTTGAAAATAGTACAGTATTGGAAAACCCATGTGTATGGATAACCCAAATGCAATTTTCCAATATTGTTTGTAACTCTGAAAAGGGTACTTGAATCTACAATTTTTTTGTGGCCTTTTGTGAAATTTTTTTAAACTAAGCCCTGAAAACCGCAAAGGGAGGGCTAATTGAATTAGGCCTATTTGAGCCTGGTGGAGACAACGAGAGGTTAGGAAACCTTAGAGATGGGTATGAAGGTACAAAAAGCCCTAAAAAACTTCAAAGACACTATGTAAATGTATTTTTCCGACCTAGAACCAGTTGGTGTGTTGTGATCCTTTGCAGAGGTTGTTGGAGCCCGAGGAGTGGTGTTGGGGTTGATGTGAAAGCCTCAACAAGAGATGTTGATTGACTGAGATTAGTGATTATACCTTGGAGGCAAGCCAAATTGGATCAAACCATGGAGGTCTAGATAGAAAAACCTCTACTAAGTGCCATTGGATGGGCCTGAGGAAGTAGAGGGTTGAGTAAGACAAGAAACCAAGAAGGTGATTAGAACAAACTCCAAGACTCTCTGCATCACATATGCATCCCACTGACTCAGTACTAGCTCTTCCTCCATAATCCCTATATCAGTTATCCCTAATCCAAAAACTATGAGTAGATGCTTTACATACTGCTGAAGCATCTCGATCTTCAATTCCAAAATGTATGTGTAAGACTGTAAGTTCTTACAACTATCACCACCCAAGAGGTCTTTCTCTATTATTACTTCCTCTCCTAGGAGTAAAACTTTACTTAATATCCAAAACTGTTTACTAAACACATTGAGCTTTCACTCCCATTGCTGAGAAGAAGAAGCTAATGCTCCTCCTACCTGTACTGCCTCCTTATACTCCTTCATAGTATTTTGCAAAAACAATCTAATTTTTGATGAATTTATTTGGGCCCATGACTTTGTTGTAACAGCTACCTATCTTACCTCCATTAATGCTTTTACCTCTCCCTCTAGGAGTGACGAGATTGAAGGTAGATTATCATTTATGCAAGTATTTAATGGCTTGCCCATTTCTACCAGAAGCTGCTTGTACTGCTATAGCTGTGCTTTGACCTCAACATGAGAGGTATGTTCTTTCTCTATCCGTCCTCTGAAAATGCTGGTAGCTAGTTCCAAAGTATCCAACTCCCCCCACTTTGTTTGCTTACCCAATTTTATCTGAGATACCTGGTACTTTGGCGAGGCTTGACCTTTTGTTTGTAGTGGAACTTCCATATCCGCAACCACTTCACCGAAACCTGTTCTTGACAGATGATGCACAGTCTTAGGTTTCTTGACCTTCCTTGGTTCCTATGTGATTGCCTGTTGTAGTGTAACCTTAGGCAATACTACTTTTCTCTTCTTCTTCTCGAAGGTGAATTCGAGCCACTGTGGTACATCTTTATCCTTGTCACCTTCATGTGACACTATGTCGGTAGTTACAATATGGACATCGACCTGTTCTTCTACTTCATCCTTCTCTTCTGCTCCTATCTATTTAGGATCTTGAGGCGAAGCCACTTGGCAGGCTAGACTATTTTGGAGAGCAATGTTAACATTCAATTGTTGTTTCTTATGCAACTCTCCCAGCTTATCATTGACCTCTTCTCCAAATGTCCTTCCCTTCTTATCTATTTTTGTCATACCTTGCCCAACAACTATATCTTTAAGGAGGTCTTCTTGGTCCTGAAGGGTTAAAACTAATCTTTCATTCAAGAAATCTCTTGCCTCACTTCATTCTTTCTCCCCTCCAAGTGACTGTTGTTCCCTAGGTTGTTCCTCTTCCTGATCAGAGTCCAATTCAATATTTTTGATAATTACATTTTCAATGGTAGGCCTAAATGCCTGTGTCTTGGGAGGCACTGTAGTTGTATCAACTGGTGGTGGCATAGGGGATTTGGTAATTGGGACCTATGTTGTAGCTGTTGGGGGAGGCTAAGTGGGCACATCTTCATCTGTTTCTCCTTCTTCCTACTGAGCACCTTCCCCTGGAAATTGCCCAATTATTATTCTCGCAAGAAGAACCTGTGCTAGAGGTACAACACCTAGCCCATCTGTTACTCCAAGGTCCACAACTTTCTTCAATAATTCAGATTTTCTCATCTACACAGGAAGCTTTGCCATTAATTCATCAGTGCTATCTTCAGGCCCCACTGCTTCATCTGGGTTAGTTGATGTATTTTTCCTTGAGCTCGATCTTGTCTTGGGAGCATATTCCTTATAAACCCTTGATTGGGGCACACTTGAGGTGGACTCCTTCTGCTTCCCCTTCGAAGCGCTTGGCCTAACCCTTAAACTGAGCCATTGTCTAGTTCTATTTATTACTGCTTGGGTTACCTGGTGTATCTTCACATCTTCGTGTGCTGACCATCTTATAGGAGAGAGGGCCCTTTTATCAATTTCCTGTTCTTTATATGTGGTGTCCAATAAATCTCCATCATCCCTCAAGTCTTTGGAGAGATTAGTTTCTATTTCAAAATCCTTGATTTGAGGAACTGATAGTCTATTATAATTCTTTTCTTGTACCTCAAAATTGTCTTGGAGGTTGGCCCAAAAATCCTCTAGTTTGGGCTTGTACCCCTCATATGCCTTAGGCATAGTTTGTTTGAGTTTCCCATAGGGATCATAATACTCCCTAGCATAATTAAATTCCTTTAGGTTTAAATCTTGGAGCTCTTGCTCTGCCATCTTTGCCACTTGGATTTTAGAATAAGAGAAATACCCGATAGAAACTGAAAAATCTATCCCTATCTTATGTTTTGATGACAATAGGGATTGGAGGCCGAGTAGCTGCCTGACATACTCTAGCAAAATAATGCGGTTGTTGCAATACTTGGCAGCAACATCGGGTTTCTGTAAACCCACTGACCCTTATGTATGTGGAGTGCTGGTTTTGAATGAACCAACATGCCCATTCCAAGATGATTCCCATGGCTTCAGGGCTTATTCTTTACCCTGTATCCGCTATTAGTTTAATAATTACGGGGAGGAGGAAGGAATCATTGATTCTTTTAAAGTGTGCCTTTGTGTTAGTTAGAGGGAGTTGGGAATAATATTCCCAAACTTTCTTCTGACCCTCCTCATCTCCTAGTTGGCCTTCCACCTGTAAGCCTGGGAACTCACCTACTCGAGCAACCACCTAGATGACATAAGAAGTGAAAAAGAACTTCTTGGTTTGGTGCACCTCCTTCATCTGTTTACATATATTATCTGAGAGGATTTGCGCCCAGTCAAAACACTGCTTCCATATGAGGATGGTAGTCATAAACTGAAACATCTAGGGATAGAAATGCTTGCAGTCAGGCTTGCCAAAGGCCTTGCTTAGCATGATGATTAAATCCCTCTGTGGCTCCTTGAAATCTGCTCTTAAGATATCCGTGGCCTTTAAACTTGTTTTCCTTTCCTCTTCCAACCAGTTTTCATTCATAAGCCTCTTGTTTGAGATCACATTATTATTCCATATTCCCAGGGCCTCTTCTTCTGTGGCAAGCAATACTTCATCCCTTGCAAGGATGCCAAACATAAATCCTAACATGTCTGGAGACAATTCAATCATGGTCTTACCCTGTGCATCTATATATTTCCTGATATTCACATCATGGAATTATGCAATTGTCATGATGAACTCAGGGGCCTGGACTGATTGGGGGAAGATGGTGGACTCCACTAGGCCCGATCTCTTGATTCTTCTCAACGGGGCCTCTAGCCTTGACCTCTCTAATTGCGTTCTGATATCCTCAATTTCAATATGCCCTATCTCAGTGTCTGTGACCCATTTGATTTGATCATCTAGTTTTGATACATAGACTTGTCCTTGGTATTGGTACTTTATTGTTACGAGAAATTTGCCTATCCCTTTGCCTCTCTTGCTGGGAGTTGGGTCCATCTAATCGATTTAACCTACAAGAAAGAACCAAGCATTAATTGCTCGCACAAAATATTGAAAACATCATTCACCTCGAGACTCCAGGGTTCCGGGGTAGATAATTCCTTTTTAGACAAATGACCTTGGAACTCCAAGGTTCTGGGGTAGCTAGGATTGAAACATAAAGTCTGGGACTCCGGGATTCCAGGGTTTCGGGATGGGTAAACTGGATGGAGTTTGAAACTCTGGGGTTTTGGGCTTGATATATTGAAAAAGGGTCTGGAACTCCGGGGTTTTGGGGTCCCGGGGTAGATCAATAGGACACCCAAAAAGATATTCTAGAACTTCGGGGATCCGGGGTTCCGGGGGTTAAACACCGTGAGCTCAAAAGGACGGACTTCAAGACTCTGGGGTCTGGGGTATTGCTCTTCATAAAGCCAATCTGTAACTTCAGGGTTCCGGGATTGCAGGGTTCATATGCATGAGGAACAAGATCGACCTCAGAACTCTGGGGTTCTGGGGTCTAGGAAGAACAACCTAACCCGGAACTCCGAGGGTCTGGGATGAAAAACTAGGGCACGCGGAATACCAAAAACAAGACAAAAAATCGAAAAAGAAAAACAAGAAACTCACAAAACAAAAATATCTAAGCTAGAAATCAACAAGAAAAGCAAGAAATAACCAACCTGGTGAGGAAAATCATGCAAGAACACGAAAGAAAACTCGACAAGACAAAAGGTGCAAAGTCGGGAGGTCACAACTAAGAGCTTTGGAAAGTTGAATGCACAAATGAGCTTTGAAAATCTCATTCTCTCTACCCCCCCCTCCCGAACCTTGTCCGTACGAATGCCTTAAACAAGACTTTGGGACTCCTGGGTTCAGGGGTAGAGGCAAAACAAGCACCAAAAATCCACCTCGGGACTCCAGGGTGGATTACAAAAACATGCAAACAACAATAAAAGACCTCGGGACTCCGGGGATCTGAGGTTCCGAGGTAAAAGACAAAAGGGACCTCGGGGGTTTTGGGGTATACAGGAACAAAACGACCTCAAAACTCTGGGCTTCCAGGGTCTACATACAAGACAACCTTGGGACTCCGAAGTTCCAAGGAAAGAGGACGAAACAACATGCGAAGAACTTGGGACTTCGAAGTTTCGAGGCTTCAACAAAAATGGAAAAGACAAGGCACAACTTCGGGACTTTGGGGATCTGAGGTTTCGGGGTTGTGCACAAACAAACAAACAAAGGAGACCAACCTCAGGACTCCGGGGTTCCGGGGTTCTGGGGTAGGTCAAAGCAAAAAAATAAACAAAGGAGACCTCGGGACTCCTTGGTTTCGGGGTTCCGAGGTTGCCAAGCTAAACTAAAAAAACAAAGCACCAAAAAGCAAAAGAGGGACCCATATTTTCAACACAAGGAAACTAATGGGGGCCAGGTATGTAGGGCATAACAAGTAGCTGGTGTGATGAGATTTGACATAGGTAGGTGTGTCTTCCAAGATAGAGATTGGGGTGAGAATATAGATATCTCAACAAGTTGAAAAAATATGTGTGTGCAGAGAGATAGAGATAGAGAGGGTGTATTGTTGCCAAGAGAAAACAGAGCAAATTAACAGAAGTAGAAAGTGTCAGCACAGAGTAAGAGTTGAGTATTTTGGAGTGTAATGTTGTAGCAAAGAGAAGAAGATAACCAGACAAAGGAAGGAGGAGAAACAGAGGAAAAACTTCAACAGGCAGAGAAAGTCATTTTTAAGATATGAGAAATTTGTAAGTGTTACAAAACTCATTCGTAACAAGGCTTTGTCATTTCATTAAAAACTTAAACAATCATTGCAAATCTCTAAGTGGATGCTCAGAGTAGGGGTATGATCTCCTTTGAGTAGGTGCTCATAAAATCAGGGGTTGGTGCTCCTTGGGTTGATGCCCTAAACATTGTAAATTGTTATTTACTGTGAGGCTATATTGGAGCAGTAGACTCCAACAGCTATTCTCATCGAGGTTTTTCCCACATTAGGTTTTCCTTATAAATCTGGTGTTGTGGTTTATTTTATGTGTGTGTGTGTATTCTTGATTACTTTGCAGTCTCATTATTAGCACACATAGTTAGAAAATTTAAAAATACACTGATTCACCCCCCCTCTCAGTGTCCATTTGTGTTCTTCACTCTCTCCTTCTCCTTTCTTATGTTTTCCCTTTTATCTCGATATTAGAGTAATAAGATCCTAAAGTCCCTGGGGGCTTAGTGTGTCTTGTTTCTTTGATATCTTGGTGAAAATTTTTCAATGCAACTTTGTACTTTAGTGTGAGTATGCTTAGTTTCATACTCTCGCTAAAGTGGGGGCTAAATGTAGCATCCTAAATTGTACTCGCCTACAATTTTTTCCTCACCTAGGCCTCACTTTGGCGTTCTAGTTTTCGAGGCCTAATTGCAATGTTGATTTTGCTCACACCACCTATCTACCCTACATCCTCACTATCTTCTTTGTCTTTCCCCCATTTTGGAGTCCTAATTTCCAAGACCAAGGCGTACCACACCCTAGGCCTCTTAATCAAGCCCCAAATTGGAGCCTCATAATGGCCATCACAAATGAGCGAGAATTTGGATCCCATGTTGGCCTACTCTGAAAATTTAGTTGAATTTTTGGGAAGACAAGTATAAAAGGAGGTCTACCCCTCTCATTTGAAATCTGACCTGAAATAAAGATCTCAATTACACTCTAGTAAATTCAAGTGAGCGAACAATTAGTCATTCATCAAACATTAGAGCAGAAGTGAATTCAAGTCCAAGCATTGAAGATGGCATTCAATCTCAATGTTTTATGAAGACATCCTATATGAAACCCTAAAAGCTTTGTGTGAAGACAAACAAAACATCATCATGGTAAACATTGCGTTTTCAAGCATTACATTTCTGATTTAGTCTTTTCCTCATAAGGAAAGTACTTTATTACAGTCTTTCATTACATTTGTCAGTTCAATTTTATGGTTAATTCTAAAACAAAGGTTTGACCTAAGACAATTTACCCTTATTCCCAATATATCCCCTTCCTATCTATGTGTAGGAAATAGGTACAGAGCTATGCTCAAGAATTCCAACAGAGTCAACAGTGATGAATAGGTTCAACTTTCGAAGGCTGAAAATTTAGAGGACTAGGGCGAGTCTGTACTACTTGGTCCCAAAAAATCAAGCTGAATTTTTTAGAACAAGTTTTAGACATCTCCTTTTGCCCAAATCCAAGTTTGTGGCTCAGTGGGATATCTATAGCTTACTGTTTTACTATTTCTATAGTTTACTTCAATAATTCATTGTTTTGCCCTAATTTCACAATTACATTACAAATTCAACTAAGAAAGAGGATAAACAATACAAACCAGTTGAATCTAGTCAGAATCTTAGACCTTTCCCCATTGGGATTGAGCCTAGATCTATTGGGTTCAACCATCTTTCAATGTAATTTGGTTAATTGGGCTATTTAGTGGATTTACTTAGTGAAACCCTAATTCCTGATTTTCCAACCATTACATTTTGGTGTACCCAACATATTGCATGCCTAATTCTAATTAATTGTCTCAAATATGATTTTGTATGCATTTTAAAATTCAAATTTGCACTCATAATTGTTATTTTCAATCGAATTTCATAAATTTAGAAGTTAAATTCACAAAAAAAAACTAATTTATTATTCTAAAATTAATTTTTTTCAAGTATGTTTTCAAATCTAATTGTTATGATATGTTATGTATGATTTAAAGGCAATTATTGTTCAAAATCACAATGCAAATTGCTTAATTAATCGGTTAATCAATCAATTTTACAATAAATTTTATTGCTTAATCATAACTTCCAACTTTTTCATTAAAATTTATATCCTTTGTGCATGAGTTTTGTTACCATTAGTCTTGTAAGGCTTTTTATAGTGGTCGGCCCTTTTAACTTCCTTTTTCATTCGGATGGGTGACCCTATTCATTATCACACAACAGGCCCCACAGGACATCTTTTGATTTGATGTCCCTCTATAAATGAAAACCTTCCCGGTTTTCCTCTGATGGCCCACCACGTGTTGACATGATGAAGAAAGAAGATGATATGATACAAGGAGCCTCCCGACTCTATGATGATGTGCCACGTATGATGGGAGTCCAAATTCTGGCTCTAACATTTCCCATTGATGTCTTCAAGTCTGAGAAGGGAGACTATGCAGAATTCAAGGCTACCACGACTTGATACAAGAAACATGGCACAACCCATGTGTCTAGCATGTCGACGATTCTGAGAAGATCAGTAAACTCAAGCTTTTAAACACACAATTGGACAAGCACTATCATTCCAAATTAGATCTTTTTGAATGGCAGTGGAATAAGGATCTTATCCTCCTCACAAAAGGCTCTAAAAATAGAGATGGAGGAGGGTAAAGGAGGATTTTTCTTTTGGAAAAGGATATGATCTAATCAGATTCTTTTCCAAATACCAAAAACTTAAATGTATTATCTTTTGGAAGAGATTGAATCTCTATATACGTGATCAAATTTTTCCAAAACATCTTATAAAAATAATGACTAAACGAGATGATCCAATTTGGCTTTGTAAAGTCTTTGAATTGACAACTGAGCCTTAATATTATTCTAAATAACAAAAATATGTCATGTTGTCTTTCTTGATGTTCTTAGTGATGTTATGTACTAAGTTTTATTTGTCGAATTCTATTTTGTGTTTTTATAGATTTCTTCTTTATGGAACTATGAATCATGTGCATGGATCACTCCTTCATGTCCTTAATATGAACTTCAGATTATATTGTCCTTGTAGAACCGAATAGGGATCTTATCATGAATTGTAAGATTTTATGTCGAAGCTTCGCCTTTATATATAATCTCCCTTAATTAGATTAGAATGTTGTGTCCTAGGTCAGAATCACTTTGAATGCCTTATTCTTCTCAACATAAAGTGATTGCTTATATTGTGCCCTTTTCGCTTAACAGACAGTCTCAGTATCTATTATCTACAGATGTTTCCAAAGATTTTTTTTCTTTTTTGAGTTCCCCTTATGCTTTCCAATTGAGTTAGCTTTAGAATAACTTCTTTCCCCTCTCCAAACAATGAAGAGACAACTTATAAAATCCTGGAGGTCGTTCCATAGAATGCAATCAGTCCCGCCCCTATGGAACTCCCCGATTGCCCTGCTTTAGATCTTTGGACCCAATTGGGGATCAACAAGTCCTACTGTAAAGCGAAAAAATCGAACCCTAGTTGTTCTCCCCTCCCCAACTCCAAGGAGAGAGAAGGGAGGTCACTAAGGTTGATGGTTTTCACTTGGGAGAGACTTTACATTCAAAAGAGGGGTTGAAACCCACAAGATCCAATCCCACACAATGCAGGATTGGATTCTAAATGAGTTTCAAGGGTTAAGACATCAAGGATACCCTCTTTTGTAAAGAATGTAGATAGAATGATTGAACTAGGAATGCATGTAGAAGCAAGAAAGATTCACTTATAAACAAAGATAGGGATACGGGATGAAGCTGCGAACCTGGAATTAGAAGTAAAATGTCAAGACGGTGCTGTTCTGCAAATTTGAGCGAAAGTTGACGGGACGATGGCGCTCGGCGTGCACACGGTCCTCCGAAAAATCCGCGAAACGAAGGGGGATCTGTTCGTCTCTGCACAAGGATTCCAGATCTTCAATTACAGCCGCGTTCCTGCAACCTTGTTGTAAGAATGTTTGTATTCTTACATGCGAAGGTGTAATGTATGTTGTATGTTGTATGTGATCTCCTCTTCAATGGTTGAATCCTTGTCTTGAATGCAACACTTAGCCTTGAATGGAGACTTAGAATGCTCAATTGCTTGAAGGAATGCTTGAATGCTTGAATGCTTGAATGCTTGAATGTTTGAATGTTTGAATATCGCTTCCGCCTTTTGCCCACATATATCCTCATTTTTTCTCCCTTTCTAGGAGAGGAAAAGTAGTTTATATACTTGTCAATTAGGGTTAGAAGACTGATTTTCCCGACCTTAGGCCGACCTAGAAACAATATTTTCCAATTTGCAAACTTAAAGACCCGATGCCCAAAAGGAGACCGGGCCCAAAATAGGGTCAGGGACCAGGGCGCTGGGCGCCATGGTCCCACCTCCAAGGACAACAGGGTGCAAGGAGGGATCATGCCGAGGTGCAGAAAAATGCAGTTTTGGTGTCACAAGCAGGTTTCGGGGTCTCCATTCAGGTTCAACATTGCGCCGCCATCGTGAAGACCCAAATGCAGTCAACATTGCAAGTGTCGCAATTTTAGGACACTACATTTAGCCCCCACTTTAGCGGGAGTATAAGCATACGCCAATACTTCCGGTAAAGTACAAGGAAACAACATTGAAAAACTTTCACCACGTCAAGGAGGCAAGATACACCAAGCCCCCAGTGGACTAAGGATCTTACGACTTCGATTGACAAAGTAAAAGGGAAGATCACGAGGGAGAACCATGACTGTCAGTAGTAAGGTTCCCTCACTATGAGTCATGCAAGAAAGATATCAAAAATTTTCAAGGCAAAGCTAAATTTGCCAAGAAATTTTGAAGTATCTTGAAAAGATATGAACGGGATGTATGCCCCCCTCCGTTAAAGAGATCGCACACGCCTCACCGGGGGTGATTGCTTTAAGGTAGTGATACATATAAGAAATGAGAAAGGAGCACGTTACCACAAGGATTTAGCCCCCAAGTGTGAGATAAGCCCAAGGATAATAGACACAAAACACAAAGCACAAGGTGACTTCACTTTCCTCGGGGTCAGTATACTGTATTATAATTCATGTGTATCATATGTATGTATGCATAATTGTTCTTCATTCCCCAATCATGGAAGGTCACCTAGAAGAAGGGAACACATGTGTCTTTTGAGTCAACATGAGAGAGACCAAGAGATCTCAATGCTTTGCATCGTCCTCAAGTAGACAACACTAAGGATGACAAATAGAAGAATGAGAATAACACATAGAAGAAGTAACAAAAGAGATCAAGAGAGGAGGAGAGAGTCTGCTATGCTAATGAAACTAGTCTAGCACGTCATCTACCCCCCGATCTTGCTGATCAATATTTTGGGAAGGCAGGAAACACGCTAGAGGAGGAACATCCAACACAGCAGATGGAGCTATCACAAGATCCAAACAAGGGCTATGTTCATGTTCCAAGCCATGTTGTTCTTGTCTAGGAGCTAGGATAAGTGCTTTAGAAAATGCGTTAGATAAATGGTTATCAACATCAACATATTCATATTCACTATCAGAATGAACAGGAGTAACATTTTCATCATGAATAACATTTTCATCTATATCATCATCAAGATTTATAAAAATAGGATCTTTAACTCGCACAGGATCAAGACCATCCTGCATCTTATGTTTAGGAGATTTTGGCTCAATTTTCGGCTGAGGAGAAAATGGAATAATACTAGCTGAAGGTGTTTTTGGGGATTGCAAAGTTTGAGAAGCAGCTGCCTGAGCTCTAAGACGATGCTTTCGTCGGCGTTCACGTGCAGAACGATTTCGTCTAGTCTTAGTAGGAAGTTGAGAAGACTGAGGAGGAGGAATGTTCTCATCCTTATCACTTGGGTGTTTAGGTTGTGGTCTCTTAGGTTGGATAATAGGAGAAGAGGAAGGTCTCTTTTCTCTATAAGAGGAAGGAGGAGGAACTGCTCCATATAAAGGAGGAATATTTGGTTTAGGAAGGAGACCAAGTCCATCATGACGAGGAGGTATAGGTCTACTTTTAGGAAGTTTATTAGATATAGGCATAGTCACATTCATAGGGATGGGTTGGGAATCTTCTTGAGGAAAGACATTAGTTTTATCTTTCAAAGGAAGAACTTCCTTCTCAAGAATGATAGGAATATCAAGTTTGGGTGTTCTAGGTTCACTTAGAGATAGGATCATATCTTTTTTCCACTTTTGATAAGATTTGAAAAGATGATCACTTCGCGATTGAAATTGTTTAGGCCAAAAATAATCAATAGGAACGCTAGGAGTTCTTTCAGCTGGTCTAAAGAGGCTATGATTGATAGTAACAACTTCACCATTATGGGGAAATTTCAAACACTTGTGAATAGGAGAAGCAATAGCTTTCATGGAAGATAGCCAAGGATAGCCTAGCTTCACACGAAATTGTTCGGATGATGGAATAATAGCAAAGCTCACATCAAGAGATTTGTTATGGACCTCAATAGGTAATGTAATAGAACCAATTGCAGGAGAAGAAAATGCATCAAATAGTTTCACAACCACATTTGTTTCGTCATAGATCACTTGATTCAATTGCAAAGTAAAAAGAAATTCTTCAGTAATGACATTAACCATACAAGAAGGATCAATAAGCACTCCACGACAAGGTGTATTTTTGACTTTTGCAACTATATATAAATGACCATCAGGTGCCCTGATAGTTTCACTGGAATCAAATGTGATGGAAGGTTCTTTAGGGATTTTCTGCTGCTCCACAAAGTTAATCACATTCGGAGTCATAGACACAAGATCATCAGGTGAGACAGAGGAATCATTAGTATCAATCACATTAGAGGTGTGAGAAGGTAATGGATCAGTAAAAATCTTAAGATTTTGGTTAGGAGGAGCTACAGATGTGTTGCCTTTATCATTCACACCAGAAATAGAGATAGTATTATTATCAATCAAATCTTGAATTTTACCTTTTAAAGTAAAACATTTTTCAGTATCATGCCCAAGATGACGATGAAATTGACAAAAAGATTTGTTATCAAAATAGGGTGAGTTAATCTTTGCAGGATCTATTTGCTTTATAGGAGGAAGAGTAAGCACATTTTGTTCCAGTAACTTATTCATAATACTATGCAATGATTCATTCAAAGGAGTAAACTTTCTTTCTTTCTTGAAAAACTTAGAAATAGGAGGCACACTTGATGCTGCATTCACATTGTTGTTGATGATGTTTTCATTGAATTTAGTTGACTCTCTGTTTAGTTTAAGCTTTCCAAATGGTTGTTGACTACTATCACCCTTATCACTCGGAGCCATAGGATTTGCTTGTTCCATTTGACTCACAGTCAGTTGATAATTGTGAAGAGTTGCGCACAACTGTTGGAAAGAAGTAAACTCAGAAAACAGAAGTTTTTCTCTAATATCTTTTTGTAAATTAGAAATAAAGATTCTTTGAATATCATTGTCAGGTACTGGAAAAGAAATCTAAGCATACAAATGCTTATATCTACCAATAAAATCAGTCACTCTTTCTTTAACACCTTGTTTACAATGCATTAAATCAATCAAAGTAACTTTAGGGCTTATATTGTTTTGAAATTGTTGAATAAAAGCATTTGCAAGTTGTTTGAAAGAAAAAATAGAATAAGAAGGCAATGAGCAATACCATTGTAGGGCTTTATCTCTTAATGTTCTAGTAAACAATTTTGCAAGCAACCTTTGGTCATAAGCAAAATCGGTACATATTGTTTGAAATGTCTTAACATGTGCTAGAGGATCACCCTTACCATTATAAAGCTCCAAATGCGGAATTTCAACATGTTTAGGGGGAATAGCTCGAACAATGTCAAGAGAAAGTGGGCTCGCAACATCAAATGTGGGCACACTAAACTTAGATTGATTCATAAAGGCAATTTGTTGCTGTAAAGAAGAGACAGTTTGTGCAAGATTGTTAATGGTCGCTTCAGTCGAAGAATTCATATTAGACGTGTTAGATTGTGATGGAGGTATTATGTTATTGAAAGAAGGTAGAGAGTAAGGTGGTGGGACACTATGATAGTTAGTCATAGGAGATGATTGGAAAGGAGGAACACTACAAGGAGGAATGGAATGGTTAAATGAATTGCCCCCTTGCGTCATGTTCATTTGTGGAGATGTAATAGGAACACTCATTGAAGGAATGAATGAGGAAGTCGGATTGAATGAAGGAAGAGGGTTGATTGAAGAAGAAGGATTGCCCCCATGACTAGTGATCATAGGTGGAATGTCTTGTATTGAAGTAGTCATTATGTTTGATGTAAAAGTAGGTATACTAGCAATAGAAGTTGTCAAAGGAATAGAATGATTAACTTGAGTAGGAGGTTGTGTATAACCCAAAGTTTCGGCACAACTCTTCATAGGCATCACATTCGAATCCACAATGTGTGCAATACCACGCAAAATATCAATTCCATTCTTATCACTTTGAACCATACGTTTTAGACCCTCAATTAATGAAAGAGCTTCACTGTCGGGGTATTCTTGAGACATCCATTGTCGAAAATCATCAAATTGGTTATCCAATTTCGAAAGTTGTTCTACAGAAACCTCATGGAGAGCTTCTTCATCATTAAGAGGATTATAGGAATTACCCATGTCCTCGTTAAAAAGGCCATTCAAATTAGGTTCCATTTCCTCAGTAATTAAACCTTGGAAAGACTTAATTCTAAGGCTTCGTCTAACAGGAATAGTGTAAGTAGGGCTTATTGTTGTAAAACTCATGCACTAAAGAGAGAGAGGATTTTGAATTTTAGAGGTAGCAAATTTCAATAAAATCAGCCAATCTCCTAGATTTAAGCTGTTAAATACAATCAGGACAATCTCCCGAAATTTCGGAAAAAAATGTCAGGGACCGTGGCGAACGGAGTGCACACGGTCCTCGCAACTTTTTTCAAAATTTTCAGGGATGAAAGTTATGATGATTTTAAAGCCAATCTGAAAAAATTGAGTGATTTTACGATCTGTAGATAGGCCAAATTAAAGTTGCAATCTCAAAATTGAACCCTACCAAGATTGTTGAAAAATGCAAAATTTGAATTTTGAAAAAGAGAGGGAAACTGAAATTTTGAATTTTATGTTTTTAGAGGGAATACTGAAAGCAATGCAGGTTTTGAAAATTAAAAATTGACTCGATTTCATGCAAAATTCAATTTTGAAAATGGAAATCAAGGTTGTTGCAATTAAACACTCAATTTCAAAAGTCACAAATTGTAAAAATTTGAATAAAGCACTGAAATTTCGAATGAATGCCAACACACTTTTCAGATTTAGGACTGTAAGGAACACAATTTTGATATGAATTTTAATTTCAACAATTTTTTTATGATTATAAGCCTTAATCCAAGCAATCACTAGACCAACTTTGACTTTAATTTTGAAAGTGTTAGAATTGATAAAATCAGCCAAAATTCTGGATTTTAGCAGAAAAATACAGTAAGATCTAGCTCCCAAAATTTTGGAAAAAATGTTGGGGACGATGGCGCTCGGGGTGCACACGGTCCTCGCAACTTTTTTCCAAATTTTTCAGGGATGAAAGATATTGTGATTTTGTTGCGGAATCCAAAGTTACAGCTAATTTGGAGGTGTTTTGTTTAGTGAAATTATCAGTCAAAGGTTGAATCAAGAGGGTTTTAAAAATTAGGGTTTTGACACTTAACCACTTAATTTTTAGAATTAAAGCACAAATATGAATTGACAATTTGCAATAGAAGGGTAGATCTGAAACAAGCATTAACAATTAAACATTTCACAAGCTTAATTACTAAAAAGAAAATTTTAGGGTTTTTATGCAATTAGCCTCTAAAATTTGCAAAAGATCAAACATGGAAATGTAATTAAGGAAGCAAATTTTTCAGATCTAACCATGAATAATCAGAATTAGGATGTTCACGTCGGGTTCACCAAAATGTAAAGCGGAAAAATCGAACCCTAGTTGTTCTCCCCTCCCCAACTCCAAGGAGAGAGAAGGGAGGTCACTAGGGTTGATGGTTTTCACTTGGGAGAGACTTTACATTCAAAAGAGGGGTTGAAACCCACAAGATCCAATCCCACACAATGCAGGATTGGATTCTAAATGAGTTTCAAGGGTTAAGACATCAAGGATACCCTCTTTTGTAAAGAATGTAGATAGAATGATTGAACTAGGAATGCATGTAGAAGCAAGAAAGATTCACTTATAAACAAAGATAGGGATACGGGATGAAGCTGCGGACCTGGAATTAGCAGTAAAATGTCGAGACGGTGCTGTTCTGCAAATTTGAGCGAAAGTTGACGGGACGATGGCGCCCGGCGTGCACACGGTCCTCCGAAAAATCTGCGAAACGAAGGGGGATCTGTTCGTCTCTGCACAAGGATTCCAAATCTTCAATTACAGCCGCGTACCTGCAACCTTGTTGTAAGAATGTTTGTATTCTTACATGCGAAGGTGTAATGTATGTTGTATGTTGTATGTTGAATGTGATCTCCTCTTCAATGGTTGAATCCTTGTCTTGAATGCAACACTTAGCCTTGAATGGAGACTTAGAATGCTCAATTGCTTGAAGGAATGCTTGAATGCTTGAATGTTTGAATGTTTGAATATCGCTTCCGCCTTTTGCCCACATATATCCTCGTTTTTTCTCCCTTTCTAGGAGAGGAAAAGTAGTTTATATACTTGTCAATTAGGGTTAGAAGACTGATTTTCCCGACCTTAGGCCGACCTAGAAACAATATTTTCCAATTTGCAAACTTAAAGACCCGATGCCCAAAAGGAGACTGGGCCCAAAATAGGGCCAGGGACCAGGGAGCTGGGCGCCATGGTCCTGGGGGACTAGGGCGCTGGGCGCCCTATTCCTGAAGGACCAGGGCGCTGGGCGCCCTAGTCCTGAAGGACCAGGGCGCTGGGCGCCATGGTCCCACCTCCCAGGACAACAGGGTGCAAGGAGGGATCATGCCGAGGTGCAGAAAAATGCAGTTTTGGTGTCACAACCAGGTTTCGGGGTCTCCATTCAGGTTCAACGTTGCGCCACCATCATGAAGACCCAAATGCAGTTGAAATTGCAAGTGTCGCAATTTTAGGACGCTACACCTACATACAATATTATTGTGAGAATAAGTTATAAAATTAAGGATTCCCACGGTTTAACCACTAAAGGTATGTAACCTCAATAAGATCACTTATTTCATGGGAATGTGGGTGGTTCCTCTAATCCAACAAATGACATCATTTATCTCCATTCTCCTCATAATTCTCATAGTTTTGATGAATCACTAACTAGGGTTACAATTGACCAATTAGAAAATATTGACAATGAATTTGAATATCTTCAACAATGGATGAGTCAACAATACCTGAAAAGTGAGGCAATCCCTTTGCTTGGAGGATTAAAAAAAATGGTGCAAAGTTATTAAATTGATGTTGATTTTTTGTATGGCTTTGCTCATATTGTTGACACTAATATCATGCCAATCAAAAGTTGCACCGAAGTCCTTGGTTACTCTCAACCCACTAGTTAAGTTAATCATTCCATTCCTATGCCTACATCCTTGCCTAGTATGCCTACATTTACATCTTCTATCATGGATACTTTCACACAAAATGTTAATCTTACACATGTTATTCATGGGGGAAATCCCGTTAATCAATATTCTTACATACCTCCTTTTGCGAGTCTTCCATTTGCATCCTAATCATCTCCCATACCAACATACCATAATGTTCTACCTCCTTATTCTCAACCTCCACCTACATATAATAATGTTACTCCTCCATCACAACCAACATGTCCAATTTCAATCCATTCACCAAAGCAAACATCAATAATCTAGCCCAAATTGTTACATCCCTACAACAACAACAACTGGCTTCCATTACTCAATCTAAGTCCAATGCTCCTACATTTGATGAAGCAAGCCCATTATTTGATGACATTGTCTATGTGGTTCCCCCTAAACATATGGAAGTGCCTCAATTGGATTTGTATAATGGAAAAGGTGACCCCTTGACTCATGTAAAGACATTTCAAACTTTGTGTAGTGATTTTGCTCATGACCAAAGACTTATGGTTAAGTTATTTACTAAAACCTCTAGGGATAAATCTTTGCAATGGTATTGTTATTTGTCTCCTTATTCTATTGCTTCATTTCAATAATTGGATATTGACTTCATTCTTTAGTTTCAAAATAATATTGGTCCTAAACTTACTTTGATTGATTTGATTCATTGTAAGGAGTTAAAAGGAAAGTGACAAATTTCATTGGTAGATATAAATATTTTCATTCTCAAATTGCTTATCAAGTGCCTGATCATGATGTTCAAAGAATTTTTATTGCTAATTTACAAAAAGCCATTAGAGATAGGCTTTTATTTTCCGAGTTTACTTCCTTTACACAATTATGTGCAATGCTTCATAATTATTAGCTTTAAGTGAGTCAATTTGAATCATCTAATTCAATGACTTTGGTTAATAAGAATGAGGGTGATCAACAATTTTTTGCAAAGTTAAACCGAATAAAGGTTACATCAAGATAAATGATAACATCAACACTCAAGTGGCAGCCATGACATCAGGTATGGCCCCTTTATCCAAATACTTTAGAAAAGAATTAACTCCTCTTTCTGAATCTTTGCTTAGTATAATGTCGAGGTTGATACATGATAATGTGTTGAAACTTCCTCCCATCAAGCCAATTGACACTTCTAAACCATTGCCACTCTAACATGATCCCAAAGCCTTTTGTCAACATCACTATCAACCCACACATGATACTAAGAATTGTTATACATTGAGGAATAAAATTCAAGATTTCATTGATAATAATATTATATCCATAGCTGGTGTGAATGATAAGGGAAACTAGTTCGTAGCTCCTCCTAATAAAAACCTCAAAATTTTCACCAATCCCTTGCCTTCTCACTCCACTAATGTTGTTGAGTCCAAGTCTCTTGCCTTTTCTCCCAATGACGTTGGTATGGAGTCTAACAATGTTATGAATCTTGTTGATAAACCTACATCTCCTAAATACTTATGCATTAATTTTGATCCTAGTAAGACTATTGTTGTACCTGATGGCCCATTGTATATCACTATGAAGATCAAAGACAAACTTTCACGAGAGGTGCTCATTGATCCAATGCGTATGGTGAATGTGATCACTGAAGAATATCTTTATATCTTTATTTCTTACAATTGCATCAAGTTACATATGATAAATTTGATGTTGTGGTCAAGGTGTATGATGGCTTCTCTTGCCCTACTATTGGTTATATTACTCTCCTTGTTGAGGTTGCCACTGTTAGCATTATGTTATGTGTTGTCATTGATGTCAAATCCTATGGTCTGGATTAGGTCCAGATGTGGTATGTTGAGTAGAAGTATTGAATAAGGTGTGTTGAGTGTTTGGAGGTTTCCTTGATTTACCAGATGTTTTGTCTTTTTGGAAGATGTTATTCAGTACTATTTTTGGGTCAGGATTGGTCCAGAGCTTGAGGTTTTTGGAGCAGACATTGAAGTTGTGTAATGTCAATTATATAGCATGTAGATAATGTTTTGGGTCTGGCATTGGTGATGTAAATAATGTGTTGACATGTTCAATGAGGAACAGTGTAATAAGGTCTACTTCTCTTTCCTTCCCACCACTGGAATGATTAATGGATACTTATTTTAGATCTCTGTCTGAGCTAACATTGAGATTATGCTTTTCAGGAGACAATATATGTAGATGTATGTCTTGATGAGTTGAGATGCAGATTTTTTGTGTTGAAGATATGCAAGATTAAAAGAATATAGTTGTTGTGTGAGTATAGTGTTGCAGATTGTTACCAAAAGCATTTTTGGCAGTGCAGACTATGGTTTTCAATGGTGGATTCTCTTGATCTTTCTTTCTTCTTCAGTAATGAGCCTTTATGGGCGGTGAGACCACCTATAGTGAGCACCTTGGCAGTAAGCTATCCTTTGTAAAAATCACCTTAACCGGTGTTTATATATTGAAAATTAGCATTCTCCATGGTTTTTCCCTTCTTGGGTTTTCCACGTAAATTCTGGTGTTTCTTGTGTTAGATCTATTTTGTGCATATTCTTTCATGTTTTATCAATTCTACTAATTATTCCAAATTGATGAATTAAGTTTAAAAGAAAATTTCATTGCCAACTGATTCAACCCCCCTCTCAGCTACTCGTATATTCAACAATTGGTATCAAAGTTTTGGTTATTTGATATAGAGCTTAACCACTTGAGGTAGATCTTGATCTGATGATACACAAATTATCCATTCCTGTCTTTGAAGGATCCAATTATAGTTTTTGGAAAGTGAAGATGAGAGGTTATCTAGTTTCTCTGGGTTACAACACTTGGAAGGCTATGGAGACTAAGTATGTTCATTTTGGCAAATTGTCTTAATACTCTGGATGAGATTCAAGCCTATGAAGAAAATGAAAAAGCGAGGTATGTTATCTTTAGTGCATTATCAAAAACTGAATTGACAAAGCTTATTTATTTGAATACTGCTTATGTCATTTGGCAAAAGCTGAAAGGCATCTATGAAGGAAATGAGAGAGTTAAGTTGACAAAGAGGCTAATAGCTAAGAAAAGATATGAAAATCTAAAGATGGAAGAAGGAGAAGGCATTGTAAGCTATTTTGAGAAGGTTGATAGCATAGTGAATGAAATTAGAGAACTCAAAGACACCTTGAATGATGATGTGATTAACAAATTCCTGATGACATTATTGGTAAGCTATAGTGATAAGATCTTAGCTATTGAAGAAACCTATGATCTGAAGAAGTTTACTAGAGAGAAACTTTTTGGTACCTTGACTGCATTCAAAGTAAGAAAGTTTGGAAAGGACAAAGATGGATTAGAGATAGCATTCAAAGCATTTGAAGATGGCCCAGATGATGAAGAGAGCCCAGATGAGATGGAAGCAAACTTTGTGAGAAAACTTAAGAAAGGCACTGACAAGTACGAAGGTATGTTACCCTTTAAATGTTTGAGATGTGAATAGATTGGTCATATTGCTACTAGATGTCCAGAAAGGGGAGATTGACAAAAATTTAGGGAAAAAAGGTAAAATTCAATAAGAAAGCCTATTATTTAAGGACGATGTTGGCATTTTAGATGATGAATCAAACTATGAGGAAGGTGGTTATTTATTTTTGGTAGAAAAGAATATTCCTAAGTTTGATATGTCTAAGTCTATTGCCAATGCATTTCATGCTAGAAGAGATAAGAATGAGTGGTTGATTGATAGTGAATGTTCAAATCATATGACTGGTTATAAGAGTAAGTTTATAAAGCTTGACAAATATGACAGAGGTTCTGTTAGGTTTGGAGATGATCAAACAACACAAATTGTTGGGATTGGTTCAATTACTTTTGATGGAAAACATAACACTGACAATGTTTACTATGTGAAGGGGTTACATCATAATATTTTGAGTGTTGTACATATGTGCGAAAATCGATACAATGTTGTCTTTCAAAACAATGAATGTGAATCTAGAAGGAGTCCGAAATGGTTATTGTAGCTGAAAGAAGGAAAAATGGAAATATGTATCAACTGGAAGGAGCTACAAAATACTTGTTTAATATCACAACTTGATGATAGATGGCTATGACACCAGAGGACATGTCATATCAACTTTGACAACCTAGTGCAGATCAGTTCAAGAAGTGTAGTGAGAAATTTACCTAGATTTACTAAACTGGAGAACAACATCTGCAAGGAATGTCAAGTAGGAAAGTATAATAGGAGCACATTCAGAGGAAAGGAGTAATCGTCCACCAGATTACTGGATTTGGTCCACATGGATCTTTGTGGTTCAACTTGAATAAGGAGCCTACAAGGTGAGAGGTATTTCATATTATTAATTGATTATTATTCTAGAATGACTTGGGTTGCTTTTCTAAGAAATAAGTCTGAGGCATTAGAGAAGTTAAAGATATTCAAGGCAAAAGTTGAGAATGAGGTTGAAAATTAAATCAAGTGTTTAAGGTATAACAATGGAGGAGAATTCATCTCTAATGAGTTCAATGGCTTCTGTGAGAAACATGGCATCAGAAGACAATTATCTACCCCCTAGACACCGCAACATAATGGTGTAGTTGAAAGGATGAACCAAAATATATAGGAGGCAACTAGAATTCATTGGCAAGAGATACTGCATAGGTTATCAGGTGTTGTCATTGATGGCAACCCAAGTCAGTGTACCCATCCACATTGCATTATTTGATCATACTAGAAGTCGGATTGGAGATTTGTCCAAGTCCAACAAGCTAAGAACATAACATCTGATAGTGTTCAGTGTTTTGGTTCATACTTCTTTTCAGGTTAACATTTTGTGTTGTAGATATGAGGGAAGGTTGATGGATGTCTGGACTATCCTATTCCATATTTGTGGCCTCCAGTGATGATTGTGTGTAAGATGAAAGCTTTTGAGTATTGGTTTTTGGTTTTATAGTGCAGATCGACCGACTTGTATGGATAATCCTTATGCAGATTAAGTGGAATGATTTTGGTGATTTTTTTTATGGTCCAGATGTTTTGTTTGATAGTTTTGATAATGTGTAATCAACTATTTGGTATTCATTAGTATTTGTGTTCAGATTTTGCTGACAGTTTGTACACAATTCAATAAAGTGTTAAGTTTTCTTGAGCCGACAAGCTGTTGATCTAATCTCTCATTGCGGATATATATGATCGGTGTTTTTGATCATTTTGGCAAGGGGAAAGGTGTTAGTGATCGATTATGTGTAGTTTCATGTGCACAGGATAAAGTTTTTTGCTCTGGATCAAATCAGTGTAGTGAAATAAGGCAATATAAGATAACTTGGAAAAGTGTGCATAATGTGCTTAACCAAAACTATAATCAGGAATTTGTAGATGTTATTCATCAGTTCAAACACTCCAATGATCCTTTGCAATTGATTTGTAGGCAACGAGCCTCTCTTTTGAGAAGAGAGCTCTAGGTTGTGAGCCTGAATGCATGCGCATTCCCCATTGTGATACTTCTAACATAGTATACCTATATTGTGGGTTCATCCCCATTGTGGTTTTTCCCTTAATCAGGTTTCCACGTACAAAATCTTTGTGTTATGGTGTTTTGGTTGTTTGTTTTATGTTCTTTCATCTTTCTTTTGATTAAATGTATTAAGTGGTTGAAAGAATAGAATAATAATAAAGTTTGTAGAACACTGATTCACCCCCCCTCTCAATGTTCCTTAATTCCAAAAATTGGTATCAAAGCTTGGTTCCTCGGAAGAAGGCTAACAACTTGAGGAAGATTTGGGAAGGTGATTCAATGGATTCTGGTGGTCTTCAACAACAAGTCCTAGTCGCACTAGATGATCTTGATCTATCCAAAGCTGAAGTACAAGAATCACAAGAGAATATGATTAAGGATGTTGAGAATTTCATTCAGTCATTGAAAGGGAAAATAAACAAGTCCATGGAAAAGAGAAAGGAACTCTGTGAATAGCTAAAACATAAAGAAAGCAAAAACATGGATGATGGTTACCTGAGTAAAGTCTTGAAGGAGAAGACAAAAGAATATGAGAAGCTTGCAAAACAAAATGCAGTCTCGAAACATGAGATGGAATCTATAGTGATGGGATTGACCAAGGAAATTGAGGGAAGAAAGAAGAATGAGCAGAATCTTAATTAGTCCTTGAGAGAAAGATCTGATGGATGCCACATACTTGATTATGAGATTGGCCAATTGAAGCTTGACTTGCAAGAATCCAAACACAATGAGGAAGAACTTGAAAAGAAGATTGTCATTCTTAGGAATGAACTTGTGACTGCAGATGTGTTTAAGGAGAAGTTCAAAATCAACTCAGCTAAACTTGACGTTCTACTTGAAAGCCAGAAGAAGGTAGATAACAAGCAAGGTCTTGGATTTGAGAAAGGTGAAAGCTCGGGATCTCGTTAAGAAATCCTAAGTCAGAAAACTAGAAGAACCAACCTAAAAGGTCTTCGGTAAGACAACCTAATGCTCAAAGGTATCCATCTTTCAATGATAATTTCTTTATTTGCAATAAATTTGGTCATAAAGCTATTCAATGCAAAAGTAGAGTGAATCTAAATGGTCCATCTTTCTCCGGTGAGTGTTTCAAAAAAATAAGTATGGACATAAATCAAGTGAATGTACAAGTATAATAAATAACTTTAAATAGAGGGAATGTTAGATGTTTTGCATGCAATAGGTTTGGACACATTTCTAATAAGTGTAGATCAAGAGGAAATAAAACGAATTACATGTTTGGACAAGGAAATCTTGTGTGCTACAATTGCAACAAATCTGATTACATTGCAAGATTTTGTAGAAGCAAGAATGTGGACAGGAAGGGTCTAGTAGACAAAAATAAAAGTGTGCAGAAAGATGATAAAGGAAGATGGAAAGTAGATGTGGATGATATAAGGAAGAAAATGAAGAAGACATGGGTGAAGAAGAGTGATATTGATGCAGGAAATGGGTCTGCACCTGAATCTGGTGCTGGAAATTCCTCTGAGAATTAATTTAAGGCCTCAGGCCTAGGGGGAGTTTTCAAGAAAATCCTATTCCCCCTGCTAGCAGTTGGTACCTGAATCTGGAAGGTTGAAAAAATTTGTATTGGGGTATTGCAAATGAGTTGGAAGGATTTCTAGAAGAAATTGAGTGATATTGAAGATCCTCAGAGGATTTTTTGTAAAATAGTTTGAGAAGACGGGGTATCCAGAAGGTTTAGGGCAAGCACATTTATTACATCAAAAAGTTAGATGTGTGAATGATAAAAGGTGACTTTACCTTCTCATTTGTCACTTTGCATACTAAGAGAAAGAGAAGGAGCGAGCTCTGTAAGCAAATTTTTGTGAGATCGAGGCGTGAACCCTAATTCAATGAGAAAGGTATTTTTCTGTGAAGCTTGTGAATCTGAAACTTTTGCAAATGGATACATCATTGGTTATTGATATCACTGAAAGATCTCACCCAAAATTCAAGAATCACCCCTTCAAATCTATAGAGGTAGATCCGTTAGGTGCATTTTCTTCAGTTTTGTATGGAGTTCTTCATGTCAAAGATGTTAGGGCTTATATTCATGAAAATATCGAGGAGCCAAGGAGCTCACAACTGTTGAATCTATACTCCAATCGACTATTAGGAGATTATTACAGGATTAAGCTAGAATTTAAGGTGTTGGAGGAGAAGAACTTCGTCAAGGTTGTCAAGTTCCCGTTGTTTGAGGAAAATGAATGGGTATGGTATGTGTTGAGTAGAATTCATGTTGAATTCATGTGGTTGAGCAAGTCGTTCATGATCACCAAGGACGCAATCAAGGTTGTAATTGGATTGAGCTCATCCAGTGGTTTGTCTATGCTGAAGTCCATGAAGAATCAACTTGTTACTGATGCAACCAGATCAAAGTTTGATAAGAGGGCTATGAAAATTAATGACATAATTGAGCCTAATGTAAAGTTTTCTTCAATGGTTATTGGTTACAAGGTCTATCACTCTAGTCGAGAAAATTTTGTATTCGGTAATGCAATCTATGCATCTTATCAGATGATTAAGGAGAATACAAAGTATGATCTGTGTGAGCTACTACGGAGGAAACTAATGAAGAATCTGGCTAAGATAAAGAAGGATAAGAAGAATGCATTCAAGTATGGTACTCTGGTCTTGTGCTTGTTCTTTTACTTCATGAATGAGGTTCTAGGAATTGGAAATGTTCAATGGTCAAATGAAAAGCCAGTGGCTATTCAGATCAGGGATCATTTATATAGCATTGGTGATAGTAAGGCCCGAAGAACTTCTCTTTGGGGTTACTTCAAGAATTTTTAAAATTTGATGCAGAATAGGGAAAGGATTCCTAAATCAGTTGTTGAGAAGTACAAAAACACAATATGTTTTTATGGTTGAAATTGATCAGTGCTTGATGGAAGCAGTGGAACCAAGAACAGTTTGGATCATGCCTATGGGGTATGAAGTTGATCCACAGATACTAGAGATGTATGTTCAACATCTGTTGAGTAAGCCAATTGATACTTCACAAGAGAGATTTAGTACCTTTGCAGATAAAGCCTTGTAGTTGCATTCTCAATTCAAGAGAGCGGAAGTAGTGAGGAAGGTAAGAAAACATATAGAGGAATATCTAGAGAGTATTGGCATCATGGCAGAAGCAGTCAGGGAAGCTAGGAAGAAAGAAAAGAAATATGCAGAGGAGAAACCAGTCAAAGTTGAAACAACTAGTCCAGAAGTCTCCTCCACCAAATCAAGACAAACCAGAAGCTCTGCACCCTCCTCCGATTCTCCTAAGCTAGCCAGCACTGAGAAATCACAAGCTAAATCATCTGACAAAGAAGGAAAGAGAAAAAAAGCTAAGAACACAAGGGTGTATGTCACTGTTGAGGATGATGAAGGGACAAAGTCAGATGAAGTTGTGAAGAAGATCAAGACCAAGGGCACAAAAGCATCAAGAGTCTCTAAGGGAAAGCCCTCCAGAGAAGAAAAAGTAAGTAAGAAAATGAAGTTAGATTCAGACAAACCTGGTATGTCAATGATGTTGAAAAAGCTACTATGCAAGGTGTAGACACTAAAAAATGGTCAACACTCGTGTCTCCTATTTTTAACATATCATGTGCATAGTCTTTAATCAAAACCCTTTTTACTAACAATTCTTCTAAGTCCTAAATAAATAAATTTAATAATTTATTATTTGTCTCCTTTGTCCTTTAATTAAATAAATTCATTTTATTTAATTAACTAATTCATAAATATTAAGCAATAAATTAATAAATCATTTTTATTAATTTTCATATTTATCTTCCTCCAAAATAAAGATAATTAATAAATTTCATTTATTAATTCATCTTTGTTTCCTGCTTTTCTTAAATTTTTATTCTTCTGTTTTATCCTCTTATGTCGAGATATTTAATAATTTTTAATTATTTAACCTTTTCATAAATCCTCCTAATTTTGAATTTGTAAACTAATATCTATCAATATTTTTGGCAATATCTCTTTAATTTTAATTTTTAATTTAAAAAATGAGGTATGCATCTTCAAACATCTGCTTTTTTGTGAGAGGATATTTTATTTATTTTCAATTCTTCTATTTATCTTTTTGAATGAAGATATTTAATAATTTTTTATATTATCAAAATCTTCCTGATATTTTCAACCTGCTAATTTGGTATTTATGAGAAGATAATTGAAGATTTTATTATTTATTCTCATAATATCTTCACAATTGCTTTCTTCTATCTTCATTCTATCTTGAATGGTAGCTCTGTTGTGCACTCAATCTTGTCCGTTGATTATTTTCAGTCTCAAATCAATCATAGCCATTCAATTAATCCTCAATATTTCTATAAATTGAGCTCTCATTGCTCATTTTCAAAAACCACATTTCGTGTATCCTTATGTTGTCAATTTTAATTCATCTTGCTTGCATCACACTTGCTTTGTAGGTGAGATCAACAATAATTTGAAGGAGAAAGAAGAACAATGGAATAACATGGAAGGAGCATTTGTTTGGTTTGTATTTCCTTTTAATTCTTTGTTTCTATGGTTTCATTGATTGTATTAGGAGTTATTTTCATTGCATTTTAGTCTTTGTCGTTGGCTAATTTAATTGCTTTGATGTATTCCGAAATTCCTAGTTACATTTCTTGGTGAACTTGACATGAACACATTAAATTTGATAATTTTGGGAGTCTAATATTTGCATGTTGGTTTTATTTGTGGATTTGTTATTGCATGCAGGTTTCAAGTGTTGATTTGTTGTTGCATGTATGGTTTTTGGACTAATCCATTGTTGCATGCAGGTTTTTTGAACTAATTTGTTTTTGCATGCAAATTTTACATGAGGATCTATTATTGCATGTGGGATTTATGGAGTCTAAACAATGATTATGCAATATTTCTTAACATGTAATGAACAACAATTTCTCACATAGCCTAATTAGGAGGTTTTAATGAACAACAATTTTACGCATAGCCTAATTAGGAGGTTTTAATGAACAACAATTTCTCACATAGCCTAATTAGGAGGTTTTAATGAACAACAATTTTTCACATAGCCTAATTAGGAGATTTGAATGAATCCTACAATCCTCACATAGTATTAATTAGGATTTGGATCAAAGAACAACAAATTTCATATTTCATGCATGCAAAGGGTTTAAAATGAACAACAAATTGCATTTAATAATGGTTTAAATTGATCAAATCCTTTTCAAATTAAGGTGGAATTAACCTCATCTAGTCTTAAATAGGATTAAAATAGATCAACGGATATTTTATTTTCTAAAGGTTAAATAATCAATGTTTGTCCTGTCTTCTTTTATTTTGCTTGTGTGTTTTTACCGTTAGAAGTGGGCCTGCCTCCTGATTTGTTTGGCACTTTGCATAGGCATTGGTGAGAGGGAACAACCTAAAGTGGTGATGGGCTAAGGTAAATCTCTTCCAAACCACTTTAAATAACTATGTTTTCAACAAAAGTTGTAAGAAACGAGTGTTGGAATGGCATAGCAATGATGAAATTCGTCGAATCTATGCCCACTTGAATGGATGCCCTGACTAAAATCTCTTGTGTTTAGAGACCAAAATCCCTCTATTTGTTGACTTAGGCATTGTGATACGCGCATGCTGAAGAAACCTCTCATGTACCCTCAATTAGAGATAGTAAATTCCTGGGAAGTGATGCCCCTTGAATTCGAAGATTGGTATGCCCGTAGAAGTGAGTGTCGTGGAGGGGAGCCCGTGCTACCAAGCTTCTAACTATTCGGTTGAATATGGTATTTTATGGTAAGAGGATTCAACAAATATTTTCCTTGCTAGCCTTAAGAAATGTTGTTGAAGGTGCATGATTGTCTTGGGTCAAAGTCAAACAAATGTCTTGTCTTCTATGCTTGTTAAAAGTTGAATTAAAAACAATTGTCACAAGTGGTCATAAACAACCTTGATTTTCAGAAGCAAACAAGTTTTCAACAAGTCCCAACAATTTTCCAAACAAGATTCAAACAAAGTCAACCTTGGTCAAAATAGTTTCAAAGTATTCATCCAACAATTTGCAAAGATTTTACAAACATGGCCTTTCAAAACATTGGACAATCTTATTTCAAAATTCATGTCACTTAGGGTTAGGGTTTTGCATGGTTCAAACTTAGGTTTTAGGACATATTGCCATTATTCTCCATATTAGTCCATTTCATTCTTAGCATCCTCATTTTGCACTTAGGTTTAAAACCATTTCCCTAAGTCTAGCATTATCATTGTCATACCCAAGTTAGGTTTTCACTTAGGTAACACTTTGCATTATCATTATCATACCTAAACTAGGTATCTCACAAATCATTTCCTTGCATTAGGTCAATATCATGACATAGTCTAAACCCTAGGTTTGTCTTAGGTTCACATTGTCATACATTTGCATTTATATCCCTAAGCTCACATCGCTAGTTCATTTCATATCCCTAGGTCATAGCACATCTTGAGGTCATTTTCATATCGTATCCTGGGTCATTGTCATAATCATTGTTCCCTTGCATAATAGTCCCAAATTAGGTTTTCCAAACTTCAAAAATCAATAATTTAGATTAAACCCTAAGTCATTGTTTGGGAGTCTTGACCTTGTCCAACATTTGTCCTTTTGTCATCAACATTGTGTTCTCAAACCTAGCTTAGTATCCAAACGTATAGGTGAGACATTGTCATTTTGTCCTTTTAAGGTCTTGAATTCATTTCAATTTCCTAAGGGTCACATATTTAGGGTTGCATTTTAAAGTGTGTCCAAATCTTCAAAAACAACAAAAAACATAGATTGCATTCTTGTCCTAGATTGCATGATCATCCCCTAAGACTGCATTTAGTTTCATACCATCATCACTCCAAAAATTCAAAAGGTACAAAAACATTTAGCTGCATTGTCAATCACCGAGGTTGCATTAGTTGCATACATCATTTCTAAATTTAAAAATCCCCCCCAAAATGCATAGTGACATGTCTATTGAAGCAAGATTCTAAGATCCTTTGATGCAACAAAGTTTGACATATCAACTGATGATTGGTCCAATGAATAACACAATGCAATCAAGGTTTGATCCAAGGAAATCATAATTCTATCCAACCCAACAACAAAGCAACATTGATCAAACTTTTTATGATGAAACAAGTGTGCAAATACAACAACTGGAGGAAAAACTTCTCAAGAAAAAGAGATCTTGGAACAAAAAGTGAAAAACCATGAAAAGATTAGGTCCCAAACATCCAAACTTTTTCAAAAATTTCAAGGTCCAAATCCAAATATTGAGCCCATTGATGTAAAATCTCTCATTGAAGGATTAGATATACCAACTCTCCTCACACAAATAGAAGTGATGAAACAATTTCAAGCAAAGAGCACATCTTTTTAACCATGTTCCAAATCAAGTTTCATTCAACCAAATCCCAAGTCAAACCTCATTTGATCAAACTCAATTCAATCAAACTTTGGATCAACAACCAATCATCCAACAACAACCAATGATTCCACCAGCACAACATATCCAACATTTTCAACCAACACAACCAATAGTTCAATATATCCAACATTTTCAATCAACACAACCAATCATCCAACATACAAAACCAATGGTCCAACATATTCAATCAACACAACCAATGGTGCAATTTAAACAATTTGTCCAACCAAACACACAATATAAACAATTGGTCCAACCAACTTTCAAGTATCAACAACAAACTCAGTCAACAAATCAATATCAACTTCAACCAAACATTAAAAAACCAAAGTTGCAACTCACATCAGGCCAAATTTCGAACATGTTAGACCAATTCTACCAATATTCAATTCAAAATCAAAATGTAACATCGAACCAAAACCAAATCACCTTCAAACAAGTTCAAAATACAAATCCAACTATGTCAAAACCTCGCAAGGATTCAAATATGTCTCCAAAGAAAGGTGGCTCTATTACACAACACTTAAAGAGAGCCCTAGGTGATTTTTCCAAGAAATATCAAAATCATACAACAATGTCTAGCAATGGCTCATCCCCCCATAAAAAAATTGACTCTCTAGTGGCATCCATCCCTACACCTTTTGAATCTTTGCAAGAAACTTTCATATCATCCTCATCAAATGATACACCCAAGGATGAAATCCCCCAAGGGCTATCCACAATTGATTTCCAAGATGATCCAATTCATGATGCACATCCTTGCCATGCTTCAGAAATGCTAGACCCAATGCCACTGTGTGCTCTATTTCTCATCAAACGTATTTCAAAGGATCCCATTCAAAGTCCATCACCCTCATGTCAAAGTATTGATTCATTTCCAGAATCCCCTGTGTATATCCAAAGTCCCACCCCATGTCAAGAGGATGATTCAAAGCATGAACAAATGAGTCCTAAAACAAATCAAGATCAACATCCTAAAACCTTATCATCCCATCCAATTGTTGACCAGGATCCCATCTTCCTAGACACTCATGATGATCCGCCTACTCATGTCCATTCTATCCAAGAACACAACACCTTTTCAAACCCCATTAACATTCCACTCCCTAAGCAAGATCAAGATATCCCCTTCATCTTTTCCGATGATCCCATTGAAATTAAAGAGCTCAGCACCTTTAAAGAAGAATCTAGTGATCTTCCTCCTTGTCAAGATCAGAGTATCCTTTTAGATTCATATCCTCCACAAGATTCCCTTGGTCCCCCATCTCCATGTCCTAGTCCTCCATATACATTCCAAGATCTCATTTCTTTTGATGATATCATTGTTACTCCCATTCCATCTCATGAAGAGCCTATCATTGATCTTGATCCCCCTCATGATCCTAACATGTTGGTGCAAGATGTTCATGAACCCCCTACATGCATAATTGGTTACTCCCCTTTTGTCGAGTTTGATCCAATTCATGATCCCATCATTCCCATCATATTATGTCCACCTCATAATGGACTCGTGTCTTCTTTTCAAAGTAAAGAGTATCCTACAAGTTAAGATATTCATAAAGGCAAAGGTGTAGACCTTCTCAAGAAAAAACCCCTTCATGTTGAAGAAAATATTAATGGTCATGGCCTTAGTGACATTCCTCAAGACGTTGGTACCCTTGCTAAATCCAACATCCCTCCAAAATCCAAACATATCCCTTCCCCTTCATCCCTTCCATCCATATTAGGTCCTTATATCCCTTTGTTCCCTATTCAAGGTCAACAAAGGCACACATCTTTGATAACCTTCCATCCATCCAAAAGACCTTCATATCATTCATATCCATCCATACATTCCTTTCCCTCTCCAAGCAATTTGGATGCTAATCATAAAAGTCACAAGTCCAAAAATCCACATGTATTCAAGGATCAACATGTCCAATCTAATCGACATGTTAAAACAAAGAAAAATATGATCCAAAAAGAAAAAGAAATATTCAAAAGGCCACAAAGACCCACTGAGAAAATAAAAGCAAATTTAAAATCTATATGGGTTCCTAAAACTCTTGTGCAAGCAATGCATTCCAAGGAACTACAAAAGAATGAAAAGTCAAAAACTATGTGGATTCCTGAGCGGCTCCCAGAAGCACAAAAAGAAAAATCCAAATTGCTACTCCTCCATCCAAATCTTTCAAATCTATTCCTCCATCACCTCCTTCATCTAGTTTGGGTCCTTATGTCCCAAAATCACCATCTTTTCCTCCATCAAAATCTCAAAATCCAAAATCCCCTTTCCCTCTATCAATCCACAATCCTTCAAGGTGTGTGCCAATGCTGATCTTGCCAAAATTTACATCCACTCAAGACCAATTCTTCCACCCCCTCCATTATCCAACACCTTTTTTTCCATCCTTTCATCCATCCTATCCAATCCTTTGCATAAATTCTTACCTTAGTTTCATCTCATTTCCATGTCATTATCCTACCAACGTCTTTGAGCATACTTTTATTAGTCATGGTCCATTTTTCAAGGCTACTATCTGATTAACAAGATGCTTGAGTCCTTCTTCCATATCCTATAATGTGTCCATTTTCTTCCAAAAAGTCAAAAAGTCAAAAAAAAAGGAAAGAAAAAAAATCAAAGAGAAATAATTCGTCCACTGGTGAAAAACTTGCAAACAAGTGCCTTGGGAAAGTACCATGATGAAAAAATGGCAAACAGGCACCATGCGTAATCCATGAACTTCTTGCATACCATACTTGGGGGCACATTTCATTTACGCTATCATATCCTATTATCCTATCACACCCATGTCATACCATTCATATCCCATCATACCCCTATCATACCCCCCATTATCCTATCGTCCCTCATGTCCATATTCCCTTTTTCACCTTTGATCTTGACAAGGCCGAGGATCTTCATGAATGTCATACATCTTGTTTGCAGCTTTCAGTCTATCACAACTTTTGGTCTGTATCCATTGGCTTATCACAACCTTTCATCTATATTCTTTGGCTTATTGCAACCTTTTGTCATTATCCCTTAGCCTATCACATCCTTATCCTATTCATGTCCCTTATCCACTCTTGGTCTTGATTGTTCCTATCCATATCTTATCACCGTCTATACACTTTTTTGTCCCTTGATCTTGATTCAACTTGAGGACATAAAATGAAAATATGGTTTCAAAAATCTCTTAACATGCCCCTCATCCCATGTCATTGCTTTATATTTTCATATCCTGTCCCCTATCCCATTGTGCGATATCCCTTAGAAATTGAATTCACTTTGTCTCTGTAATAAATGGCCTCTATCTTCTCTCTAAGCATCAACATTTTAGCAAGATTATTTATCCATTTGTCATATCCCTTGCCTTGCTAGACACTGGGGCAAAAAGACAACTAAGAATAAAATAAAGTCCTGAAAAAAATCACTAAAAATCAAATAATGTCCTAAAAAAAATCACAAAAACATTTGAAAAAATCTTGAAATAATCCAAAAACAACATAAAATGTCCTAAAAAAAGCACAAAAAAATTAAAAAGTTCAAAACCCCTAAACATTGGAAAACATCAAAAATCCAAAATCCAATCACTTGCATTTCATCTCGTCAATAAATTGGCTCTTTTGTACATAGACAGACATTTGAGAAGACGTTAGACAAAAAATATGATAACCATTGCACTTAATAAATCACGCATTAACAAATGAACTTTTCAATCAACCAAGCATTCAAACTAGTCAACTTGTCTTATCAATCAATCGCCATCAATATCATCGGTCCTTTGTCAATATTATCATGGGTCTTATACAGGGTGTGGTATACTCGAAACTAGACTATGTCCTATCTTAGATGGGGTATTGCATTCCCTGAAACCAGATAACATGATTGTCCTATTACCAAAACATTATCAATTTTGGCAACAAGATTAGAATGGCTGTTTGACTTGTTTGGATTTGTGCATCTTATCTTTTATTGATTTATATTTGATCATGTTCCTATGCTACTCGATGATGTCATTGAGTGATTTAGGGTGGCCGGGATGGCTCATAGTCTTTCTTCTTTTTTGTTTTCTGTTTGTGGAGTGTTTCATAACATTTTGGGGCAAACACACATAATATCTTAAGATGATTGAACCATTCCTTGTCTGCAACATGTCTGTTTTACACAAAGGGATTGCATTATCGCCCTGGCCTTCATTGCCATGGTGCGCCGCATATTTTTTGCCATATCAAATAAAGGTTCTCACCTACTATTAGCATTTGTGAAAGCAAGATTTCCTCACACTATTCACTCTTCACTTCTCATTTGCATTTCTTCTAGCTAATATTTCTTCTATCCCATCAATCCTTCTATCTGTTAATCAAATCAATCATTGTCATGCTATGTATTCTATCAGATCAATCGATAATTTCTTCATTTCATATCAATCAACCCTTTTCCTACAATCAATTAATATTCTTCACTTCTTACTAACATTTTTCTCTTTCATCATATTTTCCTCTTTCATCTAACATTCTTTTCTTCTTTGTAGAGATCATTCATTTCTTTCATACATAAATAATCTCTCGAGGGGGCATCCTACATCCATCCGTTAGTTTGTTAGGGCATGATTTTTTTTATTTTTTTTTTTTCAGTTTTCTTTGAAACAATGCTCAAAATCGCATTGTCTCAAAGAGGGGCAAAATGTAGACACTAAAAAATGGTCAACACTCGTGTCTCCTATTTTTAACATACCATGTGCATTGTCTTTAATCAAAACCCTTTTTACTAACAATTCTTCTAAGTCCTAAATAAATAAATTTAATAATTTATTTATTTGTCTCCTTTGTCCTTTAGTTAAATAAATTTATTTTATTTAATTAAGTAATCCATAAATATGAAGCAATATATTAATAAATCATTTTAATTAATTTTCATATTTATCTTCCTCCAAAATAAAGATAATTAATAAATTTTATTTATTAATTCATCTTTATTTCCTTCTTTTCTTAATTTTTTATTCTTCCGTTTTATCCTCTTATGTGGAGATATTTAATAATTTTTAATTATTAAATCTTTTCATAAATCCTCCTAATTTTTGAATTTGAAAACTAATATCTTTCCTTGATTTTCAAAAATCAATCTTTTTTGGCAATATCTCTTTAATTTTAATTTTTAATTTAAAAAATGAGGTATGCATCTTCAAAAATCCAATTTTTTTGTGAGAGGATATTTTATTTATTTTCAATTCTTCTATTTATCTTTTCAAATGAAGATATTTAATAATTTAATATTATTAAAATCTTTCTGATATTTTGAACCTGCTAATTTGGTATTTATGAGAAGATAATTGAAGATTTTATTATTTATTCTCATAATATCTTCCCATTTGCTCTCTTCTATCTTCATTCTTCCCTGAATGGAAGCTCTATTGTGCACTCAATCTTGTCTGTTGATTATTTTCAGTCTCAAATCAATCTTAGTCATTCAATTAATCCTCAATTTTTCTATAAATTGAGCTCTCATTGCTCATTTTCAAAAAACCACATTTTGAGTATCCTTATGTTGTCAATTTCAATTCATCTTGCTTGCATCACACTTGCTTTCTAGGTGAGATCAGCAATAATTTGAAGGAGAAAGAAGAACAATGGAATAACATGGAAGGAGAATTTATTTGGTTTGCATTTCCTTTTAATGCTTTGTTTCTATTCTTTCATTGATTGTATTAGGAGTTATTTTCATTGCATTTTAGTCTTTGTGGTTGGCTAATTTAATTGCTTTGATGTATTCCAAAATTCCTAGTTACACAAGGTAATTTAAAGCCACTTTCTAAATTTTATGATAAGTTTGATGATGTCGGTAAGAGGATACTTGAAGAAGCCACTATTAGTATTTGAATACATTCAATAGGGCTCTTGTTGAAATAATGTTTGAGATTATCTAAAAGTCTATATGATCTTTTATAAATGAGAAGAGTTAATGCTAAGGTTGAGGATGAACGAATAAGAGAGAATGTGTTGATCTGTCTATGCCCTGTGATATCTATAGAGGAAATGAATAAAATAGTCAAAGAAGCTAAAAAGGAGTTTATGAGCAAAACCAGAATAAATAAGCTACTGATTGGGAAAACTGAGGAAATTGTTAAAGAAATAGAGAAGATCTTGAAGTCATTTTTGGATAAAAATAAATTTTATATTATCACAAAATAATCTCATGGTGGTGATGATTCAATTGTTCTAGATGTACAAGAATTGCACTCAAAAGTTGAACAGGTTGAAGTGAATGTTTCACTTGTTCCAAAAGGAAGAGTTGAAGGAGAGTTGAATAAAGGTGGTGAAGAGTCAGTGAAAGAAAATAAAGTTAATTTTTACTCAATCAAATGTAGAGACAATAAAGACATCTTTGAAGACTGAGGCTCCTACAAAAGAAGAAGCAGAGGTGACAGAAGAGAAGAAGACCAAGACCCAAGAACTGTCATTGAAGCAAGAGACATTATAGGGGCAGTGAAAGAGTTTTTAGAGGACAAACAAGAATTGGATGATCCTGAATTGACTCAAGGGCCTATCAATTTGGCCACTCTTTCTCCAATTCAAAAGTTGAAGTTAGCATCATTTGCTCAGGTCAAGGCAAGAGAAGAGATTCTAAAATCTCATATAAAAGACAATGAGCTGCTTGGTCTTGCATCTCATGACTTGGAGAAGATAATTCCTACATTTGTCAAAGACACGTCTAATTCTGCCTCCAATCAACTAAAGAGCTTGATTAATTCTATAAGTACTCACTTTGAGTATTTAGAAAAATCAGCAGAAGTTAGGGTCCAAAATGAGTTTGAAGTTAAAAGATTTAGTATGTTGAAAGAGATGATTGCTAATGATAGGATTTTTCTCGACACTTTTGTAAAGAGTATTCAAAATGCCTTATCTGAAGGAGGTAGTGTCTACAAATCTTGTTTATCATTTTCTAAATTTTTTGAAGATATTGAGAAGCAAATAAAGGAGAATGAGAAGTAGTTGACAAGTATTTCTCAGTCCTTTGGTCCCTTGACTATTTTTGTGGCTAGTGAAGAAGGTCAAGTTACATCTTTACTTGACAAGATTACTTGAGCTTGACACATGATAAGGATAAGATTGTTGGTAGAGTTGGTGAGCTTTGGATTCTAAGTTATCCTAAGTTGGAAACAATGTTTAGTGCTTTAAATGAAGCCCAAGATGCCATGATCACCAATGATCCCCCAGATCTTTAGTCGGCAGAGATACAAGCATTTCTCTTTGGTGGTCTCATCTCAGTTTTGGAGTGTCTCAAGAAAGGTTGGGACAATGATTTGAATTTATTAAAGAACATTTTTTGCAGATGTATTTAAGTTTATATATGTTAGAGAAGTCTGTTTGTACATATGCAACATGTTTATAAGATTTTTGTATGAATTTTGGTATGAGGATCCCTGCCTTTGCCATTGATGTCAAAGGGGGAGTGTAGGGAAGTGAAAATGTAATATTCATCTCAAGGGGAGTTTTGAGTTTTTGAGTTTTGAAGTGTGTATACATGTGGTAATGATTTTGATACAGTCATTTTTCACTAAGTGTTGCCATCAATGCCAAAGGGGGAGATTGTTGGCAAGAGACACTGCACAAGTTATCACGTGTTGTCATTGATGGAAACTCAAATTTGTGTACCCATCCACATTGGATTATTTGATCATACTGAAAGTAAGATTGGAGATTTGTCCAAGTTCGCCAAGCTAAGAACAAAGCATCTAATAGTGTTTAGTGTTTTGTTTCATACGTCTTTTCAGGTTAAAATTTTGTGTTGTGGATCTGAGGGAAGGTTGATGGATGTCTGGACTACCCTATTCCAGAGTTTTGGTCTCTAGTGATGATTGGTGTGTAATATAGAATCTTCTGAGTATGATTTTTGTTTTTTCAGTGCAAATCGGTCAACTTGTATGGATAATCCTTATGAGGATTAAGTGGAATGATTTTGGTGTGTTTTTATGGTCCAAAGTTTTTCCCGGAAGTTTTGATAATGTGTAATCAATTATTTTGGTCCGCATTAGTATTTCGGTTCAGATTTTATCGACAATTTGTACACATTTTAATAAAGTGTTAAGTTTTCTTGTGCCGACAAGCAATTGATCTAATCTCTTGTTGTGGATATATATGATCGATGTTTTTGATCATTTTGGTGAGGAAAAAGGTGTTAGTGATCGATTATGCACAGTTTCACGTGTGCAGGATAGAGATTTGTGCTCTAGATCATAACAATGCAATGAAACATGACAAGATAATATAACGTGGAAAAGTGTGCATAATGTGCTTAACCGAAACTATAATCAGGCATTTGGAGATGCTATTCATTAGTTCAAACATTCCTGTGATCCTTTGTAATTGATTTGTAGGCAGTGAGCCTCTCTTTCAAGTAGTGAGCTCTAGGCTATGAGCCTGAATGCATGTGCATTCCCCCTTGTAATACTTCTAACAAAACATACCTATATTGTGGGTTCATCCCCATCATGGTTTTTCTCTTAACCTACTTTCCACATACAAAATATTGTGATATGGTGTTGTGGTTATTTGTTTTATGTTCTTGTATCTTTCTTTTGATTAAATGTATTAAGTGGTTGAAAGAACAAAATAATAATAAAGTTTGCAGAACATTGATTCACCCCCCCTCTCAGTGTTCCTTAATTCCAACAGAACTATGATGAAAGGAATAGAGTTACTAGAAGTTTAATGGAGAGAAGCAATTCATATGACAACATAAATACTTAACAAAATCTTGTATCAAAGGAAATATGGTAATACATCTTATGAACTTTGGTATGGTAGAACTCTGACAATGAAGTATTTCAAGGTATTTGGAAGCAAGTGCTATATCCAGAGAGATGAGGATAATCTTGGAAAGTTTGACAATAGAGAAGATGAAGGCATATTCTTGGGTTATTCAACAAAGAGTAAAGTATACCGTTTTTACAACAAAAGACTAAATAAGATTGTTGAAAGTGCAAGTGTAAAGGTTGATGAAAGTACTTCAAAGGATTTAGAAACTGTAGCAAGATATGAATCTGATGAGCCTGAAGAAGATAAAAACAAAGAAGAAAGTAGAAGTGAAGAAAATAATGATCAAGATGCTCCAACATCTTCATCCAAGACTCCAAGGTATGTTTGGAAAAATCACTCAGAAGATCAAATAATTGGAGATAAGAGCAAAGGTGTTATCACAAGAAGAAAAGAAGTACAAGAACAAGTCTTGTTGTGTTTACTATCTGAAACTGAGCCAAAGATAGCAGAAGAGGCTTGTAATGATCAAAACTGGATAAAAACAATGAAAGAAGAACATGATCAGATTGAGAAAAATTAGACATGGGAATTAGTCAACAAATGGGAAGATAAGAATGTGATTGGAACTAAATGGGTATTCTGGAACAAGATGGATGAAGATGGAAAGGTTGTAAGAAACAAGGCAAGGTTGATTTGCAAAGGATACACTCAAATTGAAGGCATTGAATTTGATGAAACTAATGCCCTGATTGCATGGATGGAAGAAATCTATATGTTCATGGTGTTTGCAGCATTTAAGGACTTCAAGGTTTATCAGATGGATGTAAAATCAACATTCTTGAATGGAGAATTGAAAGAAGAAGTTTACATTGAACAACTGGAAGGTTTCAAGTTGAGAGATGATCCAATAATTTTTTACAGACTAAAAAAGACATTGTATGGATTAAAACAAGCCCCGAGGGCTTGGTATGGAAGACTAGACAAGTATCTGATTGATCAAGGATTTTAGAAAGGTTGGGCTGACAACAATTTATACTTCAAAACCAATTCAGGTAAAACCTTAATTGTAGTTGTATATTTTGATGATATAATCTTTGGAGGAAATGAAGGTATGTGTAGAAGGTTTGCTATTGAAATGCAAAAATAATTTGAAATGTCCATGTTTGGTGAGTTTAATTTCTTCCTCAGTTTGCAAGTTAATCAAAATGACAAAGGAATTTTCATTTCTCATTCTAAGTATATCAAAGAGCTATTAAAGAATTTTACATTGGAGAATTCCAAACTGATGTGTATACCCATGACAACCAGATGCAAGTTAACCAAGGATGATAAATCTCCTAAGGTAGATGCAAGTCAGTAAAAATGAATGCTTGGAGGATTGTTATATTTGACTGCTACCAAACTAGATATTAGGTATGCAATATGTTTGGCAGCCAGATTTCAACAAGAACTGAAAGAATCATATGTTGTGGTAGTGAAAAGGATTTTCAGATATCTTAAAGGCATAAAAGAGTTTGGTTTGTGGTATCGCAGGAGCTCAAATTTTACCTTGACAACTTATACAAATGCGGCCTGGGATGAAAGTGTTGATGACAGGAAAAGTACAAGTGGAGGAGCATTCTTCCTTGGCTCCAAGTTGGTTGCTTGGTCGAGTAAGAAGCAAGACTGTGTGTCCCTATCTACAACATAAGGGTAATAAATTGTAGCATCTTCTTGTTGCACTCAAATTCTATGGATGAAGCAGACTTTGAAGGACATTGTTGTAAAGTTTTATGACCCTATCTTAATCATGTGTGATAATACTAGTGCAAATTTTTTTAAAAAAATCGGGTATGACATTCTAGAACAAAGCATATATCCATTAGGTACCACTTCTTGAGGGAAAAAGTATTGGATAATGAGGTTAAACTTGAGTATGCATCTACAAAAGAGCATATTGCAAATATATATTCACTAAGGCATTGTGCAAAGATACTTTTGAGTATCTCCGACAGAAGTTAGGGGTATTACCCCTCTCAAATTTCAACTAATGTGCATTGGTCTAGTGAACAACTTGTATATTCTTTTCTGGACTAATGCTTGTGTGCTTCCTCTCAGGAGGAGAAGAAGTGAGTTTCTAAGGGGGAGTTTTGTCCACCTCTGTCACTTTTGTCAAAGGGAGGGAGAGAGAGAGTTTGCATGATGATTTTTTGATGTTATTTATGGATGTTGCCATCAATGACAAAGGGGGATATTGTTAGAATTATATTATGTGTTGTCATTGATGTCAAATCCTATGGTATGGATTAGGTTCATATGTGGTATGTTTAGAAAAAATGTTTGAATAAGGTGTGTTGAGCGTTTGTAGGTTTCTTGGATTTATCAAATGTTTTGGATTTTTGGAAGATGTTATTTAATGCTATTTTTAGGATCAAATTGGTCGAAAGCTTGAGGTTTATAGACCAGACATTCAAGTTGTGTAATGGCAGTTATATAGAATGCAGATAATGTTTTAGGTCCAGCTTTGGTGATGTATGTAATGTGTTGACATGTTTGATGAGGAACGATGTAATAAGGTCTACTTCTCATTCCTTCCCACCATTGGAATCATTAGTGGAGACCTATTTTAGATCTCTGTCTAAGCCAACATTGAGGATTGAGTTTTTCCAGAAACAATATATGTAGGTGTATGTCTTGATAAGTTGAGATGTAGATTTTTGTGTTGAAGATATGCGAGAGTGTTGCTGATTGTTCCCGAAAGTAGTTTCGATAGTGTAGACTATGGTTTTCAGTGGTGGATACTCTTCATCTTTCTTTCTTCTTTGGCGGTGAGCCTTTCTAGGCAGTGAGCCCTATTACAGTGAGCCCTTCAGCAGTGAGCCCTTTGACAGTGAGCCCTCCAACAGTGAGCCTTTCTAGGCAGTGAGACCACCTACAGTGAGCACCTTGGCAGTGAGCCATCCTTTGTAAAAATAACCTTAATCAGTGTCACCTTAACCAGTGTTTATATATTGAGAATTAGCATTCTCTGTGGTTTTTCCCTTCTTAGCTTTTCCATGTAAATTCTGGTGTTTCTTGTGTCTGATCTGTTTAGTGCATATGCTTTCATGTTTTGTCAATTCTGCTAATTGTTTCAGATATGTGAATTAAGTTTAAAAGAAAATTTTATTGCCAATTGATTCACCCCCCGCTCTTAGTTGCCCAGATATTCAATAGGTACTAAGTGCTTAGATGTAACTTTTTTAACATTCCTACATCAGATCAGTTTTGTTTGAAGTTAGGACATCATTGGTTCTCTTCCATGAAATATATTCATTCTACAATCTATAAATGTTTGAAATTCCCTCATAATGGCACTATCATAAAAATTAATCGTAACATTTACCAACTCACAACAAAGTATGGTAATTTCACCCTTGATTACTTTTGGCCTCAACAACCTAAACAAATTAAGCCTCAAAGTGACATCCTTTTCTTATCTTACCAGAAGTGGAAAAATGAGATGATCACGTCCTTGAGTATACCTAGAGATCCTATACCTATGTATATTCCTCATCCTCATAATGGAATTGATATTCTTCCTACTCCTATTCCTCCTATATATGCCTCAGTCCCGCATCCTACATCTTACAAAGGAAAGAACATGACATCTTCTATGTATCAACCTAGTAGGGTTTCTCGTGTTCCTCCTCTTTAAAGGAAGAAAAGAAGCCTATGTCCATTGATCCTCAACCTTCACAAGTCTCGGCTAAAAATAAAAGGAAATGTTGTGTGAGAGAACGTCGACGAAGACATTATCCTAAGGCTCGTTAACTTGCTTCCCACACCATTTCCTCCTTGAAGACACCAAATGTTGACTTGATCCCATTGTCCAAACTTCACCTAACCCTAGGGAGGAAGTTCAAACTAAATCACCAAGATGAAATTCTTAAGAAAAATGATGGTTCACACTCTTTTCTCATTAGAGATCCTATTTTTATTAATCTAGATGATAATGTTCATGTGCTAACAATGTTGATTCTAATTATTCAAATCATATTTATGAGCTTATTGATGCTCATCATGATTTACCTTCACATTTTTCAAAAGCATTAAACCTAGCTCCTAGTGAAAAACAAAGTGATTCATCATTAGAGCATGGTCCTTGTTTGGAACTTGCAATAGCTCCATCTTTCATATTCAATGTGGCTCCTCTTGCATCTTTTCCACCTTCCCTAAATGATGTTCAACAAGCTTGGGAGGCAGATGATTTGCTTAACTAGCTTATTTGTGTTGTAGATCGTGATGAGTCTAAATAATTGCTCAACTTTTTCTATATTTTCCATGTTTTTTCTAAGCTTAGCAAGGCTCTAGATAATGTCCGAGTCCTAAAACTCTGTTCAAAGTTGATCCTTTTTGTGTTTCTAAAGACTTGATAAAATGGCCTGAACCTACCCACATATGTTCCCTTTTTACTAGAAATACGATTAATAATGAAGTAACTGTGCTATGTGATTTATCCACAGTAATCTTACATGTAATTTGATATATATTATTATGATATGAAGTAGATATACCTTTTTTTTGTACAAATTAACAACTTGATGTAGGAGTTAATGAAGAGCAAGAAAAGGTCAAGGATTCAGGCATGCCGGTTCATACTAGTTAGTTGGTTGGAAATAAAGTCTCTCAAGATAATCATTGAAGGAGTCAACAAGCATATATTTGTAGATCATAATATGTAATAATGAGACTTTAGTATTCATGTTTGTAGGAGAGTGAATCTAGGAAGGATTGTTATGCTAGATTTCCTCTATTGTTGGAACAACTAGGTTGTCTCCCACTCAGAATATAACTCCTCCTTTTTCGTATGCTTTAATAAATGGAATCCTCCTAATGTTCTAGGAGTGGACTTGCCGATATTTAGAATTAGTTAGGAGTCTCTTTTCTATAAATAAGTTCCAACATTCCTTCTCAGGAAGAGGAACAATCAATTAATGTAATTTGTAGTCACAATTTTATTACATAGTAGTTTTAGCAAGTATCGTGATGTAAACAATGTTTTAAAATCAATAAAGATAATATCTTAGTTTGCAACATTTATTTAAGTTCTATGGAGACTTTCTAATGGGGCCCACTTAGTGAGAACTCCACTCCTTTGGTTATTCAGTAGTTATTTGCCTAGAGTATTTAGTCTACTGTCTTGGCAATTAACTATTCATGCAGCCACTGGAATTTATCTTGTGAATGTTCCTACAACCAAGACAAACAAAGTTGTTTCATGCCTGCTTGTCACAAATTGAATTGATTTCCTAAATTCAAGGTAGTTTATGTTAAAGCAATCCAGTTATTCCTTTTTTCTGCACTATACTTTTAGTAACATTTACTTTTGATAGAATGGTTGTAACATGATCTTTAGTGCATATACCTTGCTGACCCATTTTAAGTATACACCTCAGGTTGATAAGATATGAGATTTCATAATGATCACATGACTACTTAGTATGGATGTCCAATCCATGAGTTATGACCTCAGAGTCTAGTTATCATAACCATTAAGGAAGTTGAACAAATCCTCTCTTGTGTGTTTGCTTGTTCGCAATGTACTTCCCATGTGATGTGTTGTGTGAAATGTTTTGTGTTATGTTAGGTTCTCTTTGGATGACCCTTGTTACTTTGTTGGTGTAAGGTAATAGAGAGGCATAATTTGTTGTGACATTCTTCCATTTTTATCTCTATTCTTCAATATGATGTCCCTTGTGTTGTCTACTTGGGGACTGTAAGGAAAATAGAGTGTGGAAAATGCCTTCCTAATGTCAATTTATTAGAGAAGTAAAGAAGATGAGTGTTTCAATTCGAATGACAACAACTAAGATATAAAATACAAGATAAACAGAGCAACATGAAAAACACAAACACAAAGATGTACGCCAGATTCCATGAGGGAAAACCCTTAAGGGAGAAAAAACCCTCACACCAAAGTAATCCCTTGTATTACAGTAAAAAAATTACATACAAGTTTCATACCTTTAATCTAATCTCTGTTCAGGGAGTAGTACATATGATTACAATTTTAATCGGCTTCTCAATTCAACTTTTTTTAGAATTACCAATCGATTGCTACAATCCTCTTTTGCACAATGATAGAAATCATTACCACACGATCCAACCTCCTACAACTATTTTCCAGACGTTTAAATGTCTTTGTTGAAAAATAGTTCATTTCAATTACTCCATCTTCCAACTATCGAACTTCTCAGAATGTCAATAACACACATGTTGTCGCCATTGCTTCCTTTGAGTCATTCTAGTTTCTGCCAATTGTCAGCAGACAACTCGACAAGTCAAAAACAAGTCCATCATGGTCCCCACCGTGACCATTTCAAAGCATATTGGCAAATCACCACCTGATGGAAGTGTAAATCATTAGTTCTCATTGTCACCAAGTTTTGTTCCACTTGATCTTTGATCCCCAGTAGTGGGCCCCTCATAAGTCTCTTATCAACCGATCACACTTTATCTGAAAGGTGATTTTGGCTACCTAAAACTCAAGTTCGACCGATATACCACTTCATGTCGGAAAGACACAACAATTGTCATGCCAACATTGGTAAGAGTGACTTCTCCGAACTGCCTCGTAGAATCTTACAGAACCGAGATGCTATATCAAAATCACTGTTTCTCCAGGTGAGTGCATAACAAGAAGGTTATCAACTACTGTATCAATAACACAAAGGTTATTCAGTTCCCTTTGAAGATAATCAATAACATGAAAGTCATTCATACTGAACTTCTCATTTTAGAGACCAAGTGGCATCTGCTAGAGATTTCAACTAGTAAGTTTGAGACACCCATTCTCAATGTTCTCCCACTTGAAAAAGAACTTACTGGTATCTCCAGGACACTTAGAAATTAATGAGTTTTATGGGCTCCAAGGCCCATCAAATTGGCACACCATTTGAAGTTTGTTTTGTTCATAGGTTTGTCAATGCATCCACAACATTCTTCAGAGTATCCACCTTTTCTAGATTAACCTTTCCATCTTCCACCATGTCATGAACAAAATGATACTGAACATCAACATGTTTCATCCTGGCATGAAAAGTGGGATTTTTCGCCAAACAAATGACACTCTAACTGTCACAACAAATAGAAATCTATCTTGCATTAAACCCAACATCTGAACACAAATGCTTAAGCCAAACAACCTCTTGATAGACACAAGTTGTTGCCATGTACTCTACCTCTGTTGTAGACAAAGCGACTACAACTTGCCGCTTACTGATCCAGCTGATTGCACCACCATTCAACATGAATATGTATCCAGTGGTGGATCTTTTGCTATCAATGTCCCCTACCCAATCATAATCCACATATCCCTGAATGATTATAGTCCTTTGTGATCCAACCAAATTTCCATGGTAACACAAAGCATACTGAGAGGTACCTTTTAGGTATCTAAACACTCTGTTCACAACATCCCAATGCGATCTTTCTAGATTTTCCATAAATTGACTTAGTACTCCCACTGCTTGGGCAATGCCTGGCCTTGTACAAACCATTGCATACATTAGGTTGCCAACTGCACTTGCATAAGGTACCTTGGCCATGTCCTCCTTCTTAGTAGAAGATTTTGGACAATTGTCAACATAAAGCTTCATTCCTTGCAACGCTAGAATAACTAACTTCTTGTAATTTGACATGTTAAATCTCTCCAAGATAGTACTAATGTACTTGCTATGACTAAGCCAGAGCTTTCTATTCTTTTTATCCCTATTGATTTCCATCCCCAGAATATACCTAGTTGCACGTAAGTCTTTCATTTCAAAAGGTGTTGACAACTGATAATTAAGTCAGAAATCATACCCTTATCATTCTCAATGAACAACATATCATCCACATACAGAGCAATGATAAGTAAACGATCATTTTCAGTCTTGTAATACACACAATGATCAAACTTTGACCTTACCAATCCCAAAGACAAAAAAAAGTTGTCAAACTTTTGGTACCACATTCTTGGTGATTGTTTTAAATCATAGATAGCCTTTTTAAACTTGCAAACCAAGGATTCTTTACCTATTACCACAAAATTCTTAGGCTGGGGCATATAAATTTCTTCCTCCAAATCGCCATGAAGGAACATTGTCTTCACATCCATCTACTCCATCTCAAAGTCATAGGTTGTTGTAAGTGACAAAAGAAGTCTGATAGATGTCAACTTTTCTATAGGAGAAAAGATTTCTCCACAATAAAATCCCTCAATTTGTGAATATCCCTTCGCAACCAATCTAGCTTTATACTTTTCCACACTGCCATCCAACCTAATTTTCTTTGTAAATACCCATTTGCAGCCAACAGGTCTTCTACCTTCAAGCAAGGGCACCAAATCCCATGTTTCATTCTTCTTTAGTGAATCCATTTCTTCGTTCATGGCCTCCAACCAGGAACTTGAATAAGATATTTGTATTGCCTTTTTCATAGTCCTAGGCTCATCAGTGTTAGTAACCAAAGCATAGGCACAATTTGTATCCAATAATGAGAAACCATACCTATTAGGTTTCTCCTGTGTAGACCTCCTCAATGGCTAAGGTGGAGGTTATTCTTCTTCTTGACCAGAACTATCAGAGCTGCTTGAGCTCTCCTCACTTTCAGGTACACATGGAGTTCGAAGTTCCTCCTTTTCTAGAGTTAGAGGAATTTCAACTTTTGCTTCCTATTTCTCTATCTTTTCAGATTGAAAATTAATTGAGGTGGTCTTCAGCTCATGAAAGATAACACTTATGTTGTACAATACCTTCTCAGTTACAAGATTCCAAAGTTTGTATCCTTTCACCCCCAAACCATAGCCAATAAAGATACACTTGACAACTTTTTTATCCATCTTAGATCTATTTACATCAGGCACATACACATATGCCTCATAGCCAAAGACACAAATATATCTTAGAGAGGGCTTCTTACTATACCATTCTTCCATGGGTGTTTTATCCACCAATGATGAAGTGGGAGATCTATTTTGTAAATAAAATGTTGTAGACACAACCTCATCCCAAAAATTCTGCTCCGGACCAGCACTACTCAACATGCTTCTTGCCTTTTCCATCAATGTTCTATTCAACTTTTCAACAACTCCATTTTGTTGTGGAGTGTAAAGTGTGGACTTATTCCTTTTAATTCCATGGTCTTTGCTTGATCAAATTCTGCTGAACAAAACTCATCGCCATTATCAGTCCTTAGGCATTTAATTTTACTACCACTCTGATTTTCAACCAAGGTCATAAATTCCTTAAACCGGTTGAACACTTTTGATTTATTTTTCAAAAAATACACAAATGCCCTTCTCGAATAATCATATATAAAAGAAACATAATATGTAAAATTCGACAATGAAGGAACATTAACTCAACCAAATACATAAGAGAGAGAGAGAGAGAGAGAGAGAGAGAGAGAGAGAGAGAGAGAGAGAGAGAGAGAGAGAGAGAGAGAGAGAGAGAGAGAGAGAGAGAGAGAGAGAGAGAGAGAGAGAGAGAGATGTGGCAAAGCCAAACTTAATAAAGAGATATAGAGAAGGGAGAGAGATAAAGAAGGGGAAAGATATCTATGAAATAGAGATATAACTATAATATCATTTTACATTTTAAAACATATGATGCATAGTAACATAATCCATAGTATATCATGGAGGAGCTGGAAGATATCAATAAAAACATTATTGAGAAAAATTGTGAGCTCATGGGAGCTCTTGTTTAGTATTTTGTTGGTTTGACTGGGGCTTTAGTGTTATTTTTTAGTTGGGCTCTGTGGGTGTTTCCCCTATTTCTTTTACTATTTGGTTGTTGGTTCTGTCCTTTTTTTGATTGGTGTTTTGCTTTTTCTGTACTTGGATTTGGGTTTCGGGTACCTGTAAAGCCCGATTTATCTTAATCAAAAACATAATCCATAATATATACAAATAATTTTATTATAGAACGTAATATACGATAATAAAAACAACTATAATATTATTTTAAAAATAAACTTATATTTATCAAATATAATATACAATAATATAATTTATATGTATAAACCATAGCGACTTACCATGAACTTTACACAAATTGTGTTTCATTATTAATAATTTTATAATAAACATATTTTATATATTATTAATAAATACATTATAAAGTAATATTATACAAACAAAAAATATGCTTATTATAAAATTGTTAAGATAAATTTCTTAAGATTTGCGTAATTGAAAAAAAAATATCTCACACAAATTTTTTTAATGAACATGAAAACATCTATAATACTTAAAATTTCACACACATATACATATTAAAATCAAACATTTATATGTTCTTTATATTATTAATGTTCACAAGTTATTCATATCAATCCAAGTAACCAAGTACATAGAGAAACTTTATAATGCTAATTCAGACCTACTCTATATTGCAAGAAATCACAATGTTTTCCAATGAAAATAAAAGTTTTCTTTTAAAGAGATATGGGTATGGAAGGTATATTCTTAATATATGTCTTCACAATTCATAAGTTTAAAGATGCAAACAAAAGCATGTATGAGAGACAAAACCAATAGTTGTCAACCACAAAATGCAATGCGTAGTAAGGAGGTGCAATGGTTAAGCCGACAATAATATAAGTTGAAATTTCTTTTGGAATTCTAAATAATATGAATGAAATTTATTTAGAACTTTCTATTGTGTAGAATGCTTATACAATAGAAGATATTGTTTGGAGATTATTAATTACCTGAGTTGGTTACTTTAAATACATTTGTTGAGATGTCTTCTTTATTTTTATTTTTGATGCCATTCTCTTTGAGGAAAACCTTTCTTGAATCTTTGCACATTGAAAGCTAGGTAGTTAGGTAGTTATATGTAGTTATAAATTTATGTATTGAAAGCTAAGTAGTTATAAATTTATGTATTGAATGTAATTGAATATTTTGTTGTGTAGTTTTGAATACTTTAGAGATTCAAGCAATCAAAAGTCTTACCACAATTTGAAAGTGCACTTCATGCACAAGACTTTTGCTTTCCAATACAAGTATTTCCTGCTATGAAACTTATCTTTCCCTTTGTAATCCATCTCATGCCTGGAATTTTGCTCTGTATAGAATTACAAAGCCCCAAAATGTGGTAACAAAAACTATTTTTAATCTCAAAATAAAATCTTGAAACTACTTAAAACATCACATATTACAAAATTAAAAATTTAATCTAAATCTATTGTGTGACCATAAGGTTTGTGTCTTATTTGTCATCATTGAAATTGGACTAAACTTATTGAGAATCCTTAACTATGGTCTCCAATCACCAGACATCCTTCTTGAATGTGATTCACAGTACCCACATTTGATCCCAATCCAATCAAAACTAATTCTATGAGAACAAATGCTTTCATTACAAAACCCTAATCCTATTGCACCAGGAGCGTGCCTTTGAAATTATTAACACCTATCCATTTCAGGAAACAAATGGAACTACTCTATTTTATATCTTGTTAAAATTTTAGTAATTTTCACTTCAAATCCAACTAATTTTATTTGCACAATACCTAGGCAACTCTAGGAAAATTCCATTAAATATGATAATTATTTAAATTATTTATTCAAGAATAAACATACTTTTAAGATAAAAATATCCTTCCTACGAAAATAATTCCATATATATGATAGACTTATAAAGCACTGAGAGGGGGGGGGGGGTGAATCAGTGACAACAAAAATAATACCACTTTAAGCACTAACCGGATGAGATACTTAACAAGTTTACTAAACACTATGCATGCAATCCAAAATGATATTAAAGCATCCACAATAAGTAAAACTTCCACCATAACACAAGTGTTTATACGTGGAAAACCCAAATGGGAAAAACCACGGTGAGATGGGACTCACAAGTTAACTATCTGTAGTAATAGGTAACTGTCCGGTTAAGGTCTACAAAAGTGCTCTGCTAGGAGCGAATCCTGTTAAAGATCTCAAAGCTCTGTTAGGAGCTATACCTTGTTAGGAGTAACCTTAGTAGATGATTTCAGAATCCAAGCTAATAGATCACCTTGTTAAAGGATTTGTACAATGAAGCTTGTTAGAGTTTACCCGGTTAGGGATTTGACTATTGTAGTGATTAGAAAACAACAAGTGGTGTGATCTAAAAGTAGCACAACTTGCTTGAATAGATCCTCTTCTGTGCACTCAAAACTGCATCACCAACATATTCTGTAATGCCTTCAATAACTTAACACTTCTATCTTCGCATCAAATTATCTCCTTAGAAATAGTTCATCATAATGTCATTATATAGACATTTAGATTTCATGTCGGCTTAGAAATCATATCACAATTTCCTAGGTGCAGTGTATCTGGACAATCTAACATAACTCATCACAAAATAAATGAATACCGGTTGGAACACCAATATCGGTTAAAGTTAACCACTGCAACATGTAAACCGATTGTCCTCCATTTGCTTCTTTGATGGTCTCCGCTGAATCTTCAAGTTGGTGTCAAGTCATTCCCGCATATATACCAATTGTCTACATGTGCCGGTTGACACTCTCTAAACCATCATAAACAAAACTTCCAATACTGGTTGCAATACAAGTAACTTTAGAAGTAATACCGGTTTATCTAAGATTACAATGACAATGTGAACATATGTGTGTGTGTACATGTTCCATCAATGACAACACATGAAGTCATTCATTACAGTCATCATCAAGCCAACAATCTCCCCCTTTGGCATTGATGGCAACACAGAAAATTTTACAACTTTACAACTAAGTGTGCTTACAAAAATTATACACATATTTCAATTCCCCCTTAACAATAGACACAAAATTTTCACAACACACATACATATTTCTACTCCCCCTTTGACAACAATGCCAAATTGAAAAGTAAAATACATATATATATATAGCAAAATTTGCATCAAAAGTTTACATATACAAAAACTTAAAAGTCTGTATTAAGGAGTGTTCAGTTCAATTTTCAAGAAAATATTACTGAAAGTAAGCTTCATTTGAGAAAAATCATTGTCCCATGTTTCCAGTAAAGTGTCAAAAATCTCTATGGTAGTCATGATCTGTGCAGAAAATTCTTCCATTGCATCAACTGTACTCATCTCTGGAGTAGCTAAAACTGCTTCTGCATTCTTATAAGCTCGTTGCAAGATGTCCACCTTCGGTCTCAATAAGTTCTTTAACTCCTTCAGGGATCAGAGTCTCTTTGCCTGTTCAAAATCATACAAATCTAACCGATTTTGCAAATCATCAACAGATTTGCCAAAAGCTAAGATTGAATCCTGTAAAGGTATGTAGGCATTACATATCTTTTCCAGATCCAGTTCTGTCTCTTGTCGCTTCTTAACTAAATCAGCATAGAAAAATGAAACATTAGATGTATAGGCTAGAATTCTGCCTCCTGTCTCAATAGATTTTCTCAAAAGATCTTTGTTTAGGGATAAAGCAATCTTCCTTGTATCAATATCTTTCATTATTTATTCTCCTCTTTTCTTCCTATAGTTTTTCTCAGCCATAGTCTGAGAGGTTTCCTCAAGGGACTTGATTTGGTTAGAAGAATCAACAACCAACTGGCCAAGCTTGTCAATAGGAGTTGACAAGTTCCCTATAGCAGTCTCCGGTAGAAGACTTGACAAAATTTCTACAATAGTTTGGATGGTTTCTGCTTCCTTCCTCTATTCCTTAAGCATCTTCTTCTGTGCTCTGGATCACATCACAGTTGCAATCTCCAATAATTCAAATGCACTCATATTGTCAACATCTATAGGCCCTTTAATGCCAAATGAGTCATCGTCATCATCATTCTACTACTTGACTCATGCCTTTTATGGTTCAGCAGATTTCTCCTTCTTAGTTTTCTCTTCCTCTTGTTCTTTCTCCTTCTCTTGTTAAGAGGACTTCTCTGCAACTTTTTCTGCAGGTTTCTCCTGGGTAGCTTGTGAAACCAGTGGGAGTTGTGATTTCACTGGTTGATCTTTTACCGGTGGGGGTGGAATATCCACACTTGGTTGAGTTGTCAGTATATCCATTGCATTAACCTGTGAATCAGTAATAATAGGTGGCTGCTTATCAGGTTCAATGATATTCCCAGATAGATCAATAGTGTCCTATATGTCATCAACAAATATCACCGGTTGGGAAGTATTGTCATCCTTCTTTTTGATAGGATAGACAATATCAACTTGTAATATTTCTTCCTCATCCATTTCTGGTCCTTCCATAGTATCTTTCTCATTAGCCTGTTGGGACTCTATCTTCTTACACATTGTGTGAATGTCCCTTTCTATCTGATGAGTCTCAACTTCAACAGATTGCATCTTTCTACTTATTAACTTTAATCTCCTTGACTTAAAAGGAAATTGTGTTTTGTGTTTATCAAGCAATGCAATTAACTCATCTTAAAACAATCTCAAAAATATTGAATAAACACATTATCAATAATTTCTTTTTCCTTCTTCACAACTTCTTCCCATTTAGTCAAAAGAATAGAATATAAGGAATCATAAATATCCTTCTTAAGATCATGAGGTAATCGATTGTAATGACACAAATAGCTGATTACCTGTTGAACAATTTGTTCCTTCTGATCTTCATTAAATGAATCAAAACAATCTTTAACATTATCAAATCTCTCCTTCCTAATGTCTTTACCATTTTCTCAAAATCAGTCATAGGCTTGTAAGACAAAGCTTTGATGGGAATAGTCTGCTAAGAGGTTACTTCAACTGGTTTGGCCTTCTTACCAGTTGCCTTTACCTTCTTTGGCTCCTCCTCAGTGTCGATATCATTAGATTATTCTTATAGAATCAGTTGCTGGCCTCTCTTCTTTGTTATAGTCTGCTTCTTTATGTATACCTTAGGTGCCGGTTCCTTTTTAACTTGGACACTTCATGTCACTCTAGTACTTGTTGAAAAAGGAGGAGCTTGCTCAACCTTTTTCTTTTTCCCTTTACCACAATTGGGTGGAGCACTACTAGTTTCAGCCTTTGCAGTTTGCTCCTCAACAATATCTAGTCTTTTCTTCTTCTTGTCCACTGGAGATGCCAATAGGTTATTGGCATAACCAATCAATAAGTCATAATTGACTTCATAGCTCATGTCCTCCATTTCATCTTCTCTTGGTTCAATAGCTTCCATCAGACAAAAATCAATGGTGACTGTGAAAATGATTTTCTTAGCAAAGTTTTTCACCACATCTTCAGGTAGCCTTACCCTCATACTCATTTTATTTTGAAATTCATTGAAGTACTTGTTCATTGCTGTAGAGAAAGTGTTCTTAACAACCTTAGTGCTATTCTTGACCTGAGCAGTTACCGATAGGTCTTTAGACCATTCAATATCACCAATTCCTAGTAGGAAATTCTGAAAGTAAAAGAATAAGCCGATCAATAACTGACCAAATTTGAACTTCTGACTATTGTCCTTCTTAATTGATTGTATATTCAACATCAATTGACTCCTTATGGCCTCACATAGGTCATAATCTGTGTTCTCAACAATCATTTTATAGGCTGTATGCACTGCTGAAGATGGAACACTGTTCATTCTACTGGAATAGAATATCTTGTAGCCTATAACCATAGTAGCCAGTTTAACTGCTGGGTCCTTAATGTTATTAACAAAAAATACACGCCCATCAGAGGTAGATGAGGTTAAAGTGGTTATAGTCTCTTTAGAAATTTGCCTCAGCTTGGGAACTTCACCGGTTGACCAAAAACCGGTCACAACATGGATAACTTCCTTGGTTATAGTGTGTGTCCTTTCCAGATACATGTTTTCACCATGAACACGACTAAGAATGATTCCGATGTGTTCCTCTTCAAAATCCTCAAGAAAATAAGCTGCATTGTGAAAACCCTTCTCATAAACCCTAATAGACTCGGGTTGAATCTTTCTGCTCTTATCGCAAAGGGATTTCAATTGAGAATAAATTGATAATGATCCTAAATCTTTGATTTTACAATCAATATAGCTAGACAAATCACCTTTTGCAATGACACTGTCAGGAACTTGAGATAAAGCATTGTAAGACACTATTCATTCTGATTCCACAACCTCCATAGGTTCTAATGTGATCATTAGTCTCTCTACTTGCTTAGATGATGAAGCCATTCAGATAAACTTGATTTGAAAAGGGATTTACAAAGAAATACCTTAATTCTTTTGCGTTGCCTCGGTTACCGATTGATTACTCAAATACACACCAGTTCCACCTTCACTAATCTTCGAATCAGCTTCAATCACGCAGTTCACAACACAAATTTGTCTAAGACCAGCTAGCAAAACTCTCTTCACTCTGCAAGTGCTCAAGAATTCTATTTCGAATGCATTTAGGGTAAAAATAATATCGTAAAACTTGCTTTTATCTTTTTTACCTACTGCATTAATTTCTTGACCACTAGGGTTACAAACTCTAATACACCACTTGACGATACATTCAATATTAATAGGTGTAAAAACTGGTTCATAAACTTTCGAAAAACCGATTGACAAAGATGTCAAGATTTCACACATAATAAATCAAAATGCAAACTTTCTTACCACTCATCATTCAAGGGGTTCAGAAGTAGATTTACCGCTATACTCCCCTTAGCCCCGTTGAAAGGCTCAATTCATCGGTGCATGATTCTCCACACTGGGTGAAGGATTAGGTTCTTCTGCAGGTATATCATCACTCTTCTTTTTCCAGATTCGGTTAATCTCTTCTCTGGTTTCCTCAACATTTACCTTATTCATAACCTTCTGATCTACAAAATGATTAACAAATTTTTTCTTCCTGGTTCTACAGAACTTCGCCTTGTGTCCCGATTTATGACAATGATAACATGCCATTCTAGATGATCTCCAAGGTCCTACATTGCCTCTTCCACTTCTCCTTCTACAATTCATAGCCACATGACCATAATTGTTACAAATGGTGCAAATGACATTGGTTACCTTTTCCATCTCAAATGGACAAAACCGATTGACATAGGGTTTCTGCCAGTTCATGTTACCTCGGTTGTCATAGGTTCTCCTCCAGTTACCATTAGCTCTTGGATTCATGTGAGGTACTAGATTATTTTATCCATATCTGCATTCAACTGATTTATGTCCATACATGTTGCATATAAAACAATGACCTTCAAATCTCCTAGATGCATACCTAGTATTTGCATTGTATCCTGTATTCTCATTGGGTCTATTTCTACACACATTTGCAGTATGTCCAGGTTTATGAGAGACAAAGCAAACTGGTTTAAAAAATTTCTTACCAGTAGGTTTGTTAGCCTTAGGAGCATTTTTGTCCTTGTGAATGTTGCTCTTTGTTCCACAAGACTCTCCTTTCTCAGATGTGTTGAAGCCAAGTCCAGATGTATCTCCTTTCATCCTCTGTGATTGGATATGCTCATCCAACATGGTAGAACTCTTATTGAACTTTTCCAGCTTTCCATTAGTCTCGATGAATTCTCTGGTAAGATCTTCATTATGTTTTGTAAGAGTCTCTCTTAGGGACGATGGCATTTCAAGATCTAGCTGCAAAGCCTCTTTTTCTTCTTTTTCTGCATGCTAATGCTCATGCAAAGTTGCATTCTCTTGTTTGATCTTAGCAATCTCATGATCTCTTTCTTTGACAAGGTCTTTAGCTGCCCTCCTAGCTTCCATTTCTTGACTCATGCGGATAGTTAGGGCTTCTAAATCTCTTCTCAGATTTAGCTTTTCACCATTCCGTTTTTCAACTTCTTCAGCTAATGCATCAATGTTAGCTTCATCTGAAGAACTATTATAAGATATTTCCAATAGTTGTTTAGTCATCTCTCTCCTTTTGACATGTGAAGCTTTAAATCTGACCCTTAGGGTTTCAATCTCTTCCTTGGTAGCTTCAAGCATTCTAGCCATCTCAAAGTAGCTCATATCCCTCATGGTGTCTTTAGTGTTTCCTTCCAAGAAATCAAGCCTTAAAGAAGTTAAGCTCTAATACCAATTGATAGACTTATAAAGCACTGAGAGGGGGGGGGGTGAATCAGTGACAACAAAAACAATACCACTTTAAGCACTGACCAGTTGAGATACTTAACAAGTTTACTAAATACTATGCATGCAATCCAAAATGATATTAAAGCATCCACAATAAGTAAAAAATCCATCATAACACAAGTGTTTATATGTGGAAAACCCACGGTGAGATGGGACTCACAAGTTAACTATCTGCAGTAATAGGTAACTGACCGGTTAAGGTCTACAAAAGTGCTCTGTTAGGAGCGAATCTTGTTAAAGATCCCAAAGCTTTGTTAGGAGCTATACCCTGTTAAAGGTAGTACCCTATTAGGAGTAACCTCAGTAGAGGATTTCATAATCCAAGCTAATGGATCACCTTGTTAAAGGATTTGTACAATGAAGCTTGTTAGAGCTTACCCGGTTAGGGATTTGACTGTTGTAGTGATTAGAAAACAACAGGTGGTGTGATCTAAAAGTAGAACAACTTGATTAAATAGATCCTCTTTTGCGCACTCAAAACTGCATCACCAACATATTCTGTAATGCCTTCAACAACTTAACACTTCTTAATTTGCATCAAATTATCTCCTTAGAAATAGTTCATCATAGTGTCATTATATAAACATTTAGATTTCACGTCGGCTTAGAAATCATATCACAATTTCCTAGGTGTAGTGTATATGGACAATCTAACATAACTCATCACAAAATCAATGAATACCGGTTGGAACACCTATACCGGTTAGAGTTAACCACTACAACACGTAAACCAATTTTTCTTCATTTTCTTCTTTGATGGTCTCCACTGAATCTTCAAGTTGGTGTCAAGTCATTCCCTCATATACCGGTTGTCTACATGTGCTAGTTGACACTCTCTAAACCATCATAAACAAAACTTCCAATACCGGTTGCAATACAAGTAACTTTAGAAGTAATACTGGTTTATCTAAGATTACAATGACAATGTGAACATATGTGTGTGTGTACATGTTCCATCAATGACAACACATGAATTCATTCATTACAATCATCATCAATCCAACAATATATCTAAGATTAAATTTGCCATTTCTCATATCTTGATTTTTTTTTTCTGAACAAAAAATAACTATACTTCAACTTGGATCATAATTTGCATGGTTAACCTGGTAATTTTTTGTATGATTAAATACAAGATATATTTCTCATAAGCTCAAAATATAATTAATATATTTCTTTCTATGTTGATTACAAACTATATAGTTTCTCCAAAAAAATAAAAATGAAAACCAATCTCCAATCTCCCTACAACTACTACATCAATTTATTTAGGCAACATTTTTGCAGCCATTCAAGAGGAAATTTAATGGTACGAAAACATTTACGCATAAAAGAACAGAACAATAGAATGGAATAACTACAACTTACCTCAAGATTTGCTACTAAAAATAACTTGCTTGCATAATAATTGTTCTCCACTCTTCTTTCTTTTTTGACCTAGCACAATTCACCCAGGTGGTGGATAATGGTCATTCAAAGAGGAGTTTGGTTTACCTTGCATGTCTCAGTAAAAATTCCACGTGAACTTAAATCTAATCCTTATAAACTTTGTCTTAGCATGTAAATGTTATTGTGGCAGCCTTCAATCCTTTTAATATCACGTATGCTGTAATCTTTTTAACCTCAGTAAACATGTATATCGTGCCCAGGTTTAACAAATATTTTTATATTTAATCAAATCAAATATAACCAAAACCAATGTCCTTGCATCTGCTTCATTTTTATTGAGACTATACAAAAATAGATCTGAATATCCAATATTTGACAATTAATAACTTTAAAAAAAATGCACTATATCAGCAGTATGAATATAATCCAGCAAACCAAAAGATTTATGAGGACGAATAAAATGAAACACCTTGTTGCTTTCTATATATATAGTGTTCACAAAATTCAAATTCAAAGTTACAATCATCAAGCCCCTCTACCAAGTTTTTATTTTTCAGAGCTTTTAAGCCCTTCTCTCCTATGTGACTGAGTCTATGATGCCAAAGCATGGTTTTCTCAGTAGGAAGTTTGACCTACATTGAACTTGCAACGTTCTTCTTCCAGACAATCTTATCTGACTTTCCAGATACACTGCTACATTGAAGAGACTGTGCATCCAACTTGAACAAAGTACTAATCCTCACACCCTTAGCCAACACTATAGAGCCTCTAGTCATCTTAAAACCACTCCCTGAGAATATCACTTGTACATCAGCATATTTAACTTATTAACAAAAAGCAGATTACGAGCTAGACTTGGTATGTGCATTACACCATGAATTCCCTTCGTTCTTTCATCAGGAAACTGAATTCTGACTCTTCCTCAACCTACAATTTCAAGAGATGAATCACTAACCAGGTAAACCTTTCCACCATCATACTCTTCATACTTGGAAACCACTCTATGAGATATCATGTGGAAAGATGCACCAAAATCGATCAACTAGACATTGTCAACTGTCTGAGTTGCCAAGGGAGCAATGAAGGCATATGCATTGCTATGAGAAGATTCAATATTAGAAGAGTTCTTCTTCTTCTTCTTTTTCTCCTCTTTACAAAACTTTTGGATATGGTCAGTCTGCCCACAATTCCAACATTTCACCTTGGACTTCTTCCCCGGAGACTTTGATCTCTCCTTTGATTTGGATTTGGACTTCATGTCCTTCTATTTACCTTTCTCTTTTGATTTGCCTTGAAAAACAAGGGCCTCCTTGGCCATTTCAAAAGACTTTCTTCATGCCTCTTCTAAGACTAGTGAAGAAACCACATCCTTCATTTTGAAAGTGGTTGTTGTACTCCCGATAGCCATCACCAGATGGTCCCATGTGTTTGACAAGGAACACAACAGAAGCATACAAAAGTCCTCATCCTCAATATTATCTCCCACAAAAATTAACTGTGCAATAATCATGTTGAAAGCATTTAAATGATATGCCATAGATGTACCTTCACTCATCTTCAAGGAGTATAACTTCTTCCTCAGGAACAACTTATTTACCAGAGGTTTTCCTTGATAAATATCACCAAGTTTCTTCCACAAAGAAGCTAATTTCTTCTCCTCGTGAACGTTCAAGAGAACAACATTCGCAAGGTATAATCTATTTATCCCTTTGTCCTTCCTATCTGTGAGATCCCAATCTTCTTGTTTCATGCCTGATGGTTTTGATCCAAATAGTGCAACCCAGAGGTCTCTATCAACCAACAGGTCTTCCATCTCAAGTTTCCATAACTTGTAGCTGCTGCCATTGAATTTCTCAATGTCCACTCTTCCTGATGTGCTTTCCATCTCAGTCTGCAATTTCAAACAAACCTCTACAAAACTCCCACCGCAGAATTAACTCAAAAAACCTATCCTACCCACAAGGATAAAAGAACTGGCTAGGCTTTGATACCACTTGTAAGGAAAGAAAAGTGTGGAAAACATCTCCCTAATGTCAATTTATTAGAGAAGTAAAGAAGATGAGTGTTTCAATTCGAATTACAACAACTAAGATACACAATACAAGATAAACAACGCAACATGAAAAACACAAACACAAAGATGTACGCCAAATTTCATGTGGGAAAACCCTTACGAGAGAAAAAACCCACATACCAAAGTAATCCCTTGTATTACAATAAAACAATTACATATAAGTTTCAGACCTTTGATCTAATCTCTATTCAGGGAGTAGTATAGAAGATTACAATCTTAATCGGCTTCTCAATTCAGCTTTTTTTAGAATTACCAATCGATTTCTACAATCCTCTTTTTCACAATGATATAAATCATTACCACATGATCAACCTCCTACAACTGTTTTCCAGATGTTTAAATGTCTCTGTTGAAAAACAATTCATTTTAATTACTCCATCTTCCAACTGTCAAACTTCTCAGAATGTCAATAACATGTATGTTGTCGCCATTGCTTCCTTTGAGTCATTCTAATTTCTACCAATCGTCAGCAGACAACTCGACAAGTAAAAAATGAGTCCATCCTGGTCCCCACCAAGACCATTTCAAATCATATCGACAAATTGCCACTCAATGGAAGTGTAACTCATTACTTCTCATTGTCACTAAGCTTTGTTCCACCCGATCTCCGATCCCTGATAGTGGGCCCCTAACAATTCTCTTATCGACTGATCACACTTTGTTAGAAAGGTGACTTTGGCTACCGAAAACTCAAGTTCGATCGATATACGGCTTCATACCGTTAAGACACATCAACTGTCACACTGACATCGGTAAGAGGAGTGACTTCTCTGAACTACCTGGTAGAATCTTACCGAACCTAGATGCTGTACAAAAATTACTGCTTCTCCAGGCGAGTGCATAACAAGAAGGTTATCAACTACTATATCAATAACATGAAGGTTATTCAGTTCCATTTGAATATAATCAATAACACAAAAGTCATTCATACTGAACTGCTCATTTCATAGACCAAGTAGCATTTGTTCGAGATTTCAACCAATAAGTTTGAGACATGCATTCTCAATAGGGATGATGCAAAACATTGAGATCTCTTTTGGTCTCTTCCATGTTGACTAAAAAATACACATGTTATCTTCTTCCATTGTGCTTGTAGTTCCACTACCTTTGGGGGATGAGGTCAATGAAATACAAATATTCTTGATATACATTATTTATCATGAGCATACTGACCCCAGAGTTAGTGGATCCCTTATGTGCTTTTTCATATATGTTTTTTGACCATTATCCTTTGATTTATCCTTTCTAGGGGGCATCTCATTGTGTTAACGTACTTGCCTTTTGGATTCATGATACCTTGAAGCAATTGCTCCTGATAAAGCGTATTCAATCATTTTAATGTGCAGGCATACACTTTGCTCAATGGTAAACTTTATGCACACACAATGACATGTTTAATACTCAAGTTACTTTGCAAACTTAGCCTTTTTCTTCATAATTTGGTATTTTTCTTTTTCATGACTCATAGTAAGTTAATCTTACTAGGCTAGTGTAGTCATGATCCCTCTCCTTCTTTCTTATGTTGTCCCTTTTATCTCGATATTAAAGTAGTAAGATCCTATAGTCCCTGGGGGCTTAGTGTGTCTTGTCTCTTTGATATCTCGGTGAATATTTTTCAATGCAACTTTGTACTTTACCATGAGTATGCATAGTTCATACTCCATCTAAAGTGGGGGTTGAATGTAGTATCCTAAATCGTACTCACCTACAATTTTGTCCTTACCTAGACCTCACTTTGGCATTATGATTTCTAAGGCTTGATTGCAATGCTAATTTTTCTCACACCACCTATCTACCCTATATCCTCACTATCTTCCCTATATTCCCCCTCATTTTGGAGTCATGATTTCTAGGACTAGGGCGTACCATTCCCTGTGCCTCTTAATAAAGCCCCAAATTGGAGCCTCTTAACAATCAGATCACAAATGAGAAAGAATTTGGATCCCGTATCGGCGTACTCTAAAAAAATAATTGAATTTTCAAGAAGACAAGTATAGAAGGAGGTTTACCCATCTCATTTGAAATCTAAACTAAAATGAAGATATCAATTACATTGTAGAAAATTCAAGTGAGAAAACAATCAATTATTCATCGAGCATTCGAGCATAAGTGAATTCAAGCTCAAGCATTGAAGACAACATTCATGATCAATATTTTATGAAGACATACTGCATCAAAACCTTAAATATTCGTGTGAGAACAAACAAAACTTCATCAAGGTAAACATTGTGGTTTCAAGCATTACATTTAAGATTTAGTCTTTCCCTCAAAAGGAAAGTACTTTATTAGAGTCTTTCATTAAATTTGTCAATTCAATTTGAAGCACAATAACAAACAATTTTGGAATTAAGCATGTCTAATTCCAAGAATGGTTAATTTTGTCAATTCAATTTCAAGCACATTTCTTCAATTAAACAATGACAAGCACAATGTAACCAGTATTTCATGGTTATTATAATTTCAAGCATTACAACTGTGCATGGAGAAAAATGTTATGTGAAGAAATGTTTCAGGAATTGGCTGTGCACTGGCAATTCCTAAATTTCACCTTCCATGTTTTTCAAATAATAAGAATCTTCACCATTCTTATCCACAATCACATATGGACCAAGCCTCAAACTTTCCATCTTTACGCTTCTCTTAATTCCTGATATTCTACATGAGAACCAAATCATCAACCTCAAACTTCATGTATGTGGTGTTCTTATCAAACAAATATTTGGCCTACTATTGTAATTTTGCATTTTTCTTCTGAGCCTCATATCTAATTTCATTCAACTCAGCTAATTGCTCCATCCTTTCTTCCATAGGTTCTAGAATATAAAAATCTTCTTCCTGAATAAATCTGTATACCAGTAGGTGATTATTCGTTGATAATCTTGCCTAAATTTCATAGACTAACTCAAACATGGATTTACTAGTGACTTTCTTCACATTCACTCTTTCTTCCCACAATGCAAACCCTCGCTTGGAGTCCCATGCCTTTTTTTTTTCAAGGACTCATTTTATGATCTTCATAGTTCTCTTATTACTTAACTCAGCTTGACCATTGCTTTGTGGATGGCACGGGGAGGAATATGACACAACTATGCCATAAGAATCATAAAAGTCTTTGAACTCATTAGACCTAAAACACATTGCATTATCCATAATTAATTTAACATTAACACCAAACCTGATCAATATGTTATGCAATAAAAAATTGACGACAACTTTGCTTGCGGCTTAGTAGGGATAACTTTTGTAGCGTCGTGAATTGTACACATTTTTTAGTGTATCCAATTTCACACTGTCCTAGCACCTATTTTAGTATTTCCCTTTCTCTATGAATTATGGGACTTTTATTGTAATTAATTAATATTTAATTCAATATTATGGGTCTTATTCCACTTTATTACATCATCACACTCTTATTTGGGCCCTTAATTCTATGTGTGCCCTTTATCATTTTATCTTGATTTAATCCATAATCCTACCCCAATTTCAACTCTCAAAGCATATTTCATATAATTATGCATTATGGTTTGGGCCACTGAACTGGATTTGGCATTAGAACCCCATTATCTCTCAAACCCTATAAATTCAAAAAAATGTTGTCAGGACCAAGGCGAAACTCTGCTACCTAGCCTTGCACTTTTTTACTTGAAGTTTGGGAGGATAATAAGGCGGCCCTACCCTATCCAAATCTTTCTCTGTGTGAAAATATATCAAATCTAAGTTGGCCTAAACATAATTTTAATTATGAAATTCTTATATAAGGTATCCCCCTCAATTCATTTTCATGATGACATCTTATGCTGACATTATCATCAATTCAAGAGCAATTCTTCTTCCTTAAGAGTAGACCTGATTCAATGAGCAATGAACTACATCAAGGCATCTTTAATTTATGTTTTATCTATGATTTCATGATGGATTTTATGTGATTTATCATGTTATTGTTGTTACCCAATTTTCGCCTCCAAGTCAAAAAATAGCCTTTTAAGGGAGTCATATATTTTTAAAATGCCCAAGGGGTTTCAAATAGGGTCTAGGAAGTCATGTAAAAGGGTAAAAAAATGTTTGACTAATGAAAACCCTTTACTTTCATATGTTTTGATGTTTGATTAAATATGGGTTCTTGTCTTGAATAAAAAATCAATAATTATCCAAAAGACTTCAATGTTTTTGGATAAAAAGCCAAGCAATATCTTGAGAAAATTTAAAGTTTCATGAAAAGGCAAACTTCACGCCGGAATGATTCAAGAAAAGCATGCATTAGGAGTTTGGAGGGAAAATAGGAAAGAAAGAAAAGACTAAGAGTTACACGTTGATATTAAGGTTTTTTCTTATTTGCATGAAATTTCTTCCTACAATTTCTACCCTTCCTTCATGGAAATGAAAGATTTTGGTAAATAATCTCCATGCATACCTTGATACACTTAAGATTAGACATCAAGAACTCATCATGGGATAATAATCAGTGGTAGGCACAATTTTAGATTTTAGAGAGGCAGTCAAGTGTTATTTCAAAGAGTTGGAACAAGAAGTTTACTTCTTTGATGAAGAGTTTTGCATAAAAGATTAGGAGAAGCCATGAGAACAACCACAAAGACTATATTATGCAAAGGTTCTGTGAAATACAGGCATGTTCTTCTCTTACATTCATGCCCTCTTTTTGTTTTATGATAGATTTTAGGTTTTGCATGTATTTAGGGGCTTTTACCTCTCTATTTCTGAGTTAGAAAGGAGAAATATCTTGCATCATACCTTATTTTTCTATTAAATCAAGATATTGTTGTAGAGGAAGTTTGCATGTTTGCTCAAAGTTTCTTCTATTTTAAGAGAGAGTTTTGCTAGTTTGCTTTCTCTTCATGCTTCTTGAAGTTTCCTAAAAAAGGCCAAACCCTATAAGGTTCATGCAAAAGGAACATTTACAAGAAGTATTTCATGGATTCTTAGACAAAAAAAGTCATAGTGATTGAAGCATTTTGTTGATTGAAGAGGATAATAAATAACATGATGGCAGCCTTTATGAAGGCATACCCCTGAAAACAACATAAGGATTGAAGTTGTGGTTTTAGATAGTAGGCATTCCATTTTGCAACCTTAGTACAATCCTCTCAAAGAAGATACAAGTATAAATCACAGTCACCAAGAGACATCTTAGAGAGTCATTTCATAAGCTATGACAAAATGCATTCATATTTTATGAATGTCATTTATAGTCAACATGCATACATGAAGGATGATACCATGAGCACCAAGGAGTAGACAATGACATCCATGATCAACATAATGGCGAAAGGTTCACCAAATCACAATCTACAAAAAATGATAGCCAACGTATGAAGAGCAAGGGATTAACATTTAATACCATTAGAGCAGCTCCAATACTCAAAGTTGGAGCCATCAAGGATTATTATTTGAAAGTGCAGCATCATAAATTTGAAGGCACAAATTGTTGGCATTTGCATGAAGATTTCATTAATGATATGTTATGTTGTCATTGATGTCAATTGAACCGGTAATGGTATTTATGATATTGCTGATATTGTTGTTATTATTGATAATGGCTTGTAACCGGTAGGAAGAGCTTTGTGGAAGATGTTGTATACTGGTATGTTAAGTTTGTGAGTTGATCTGATAAACCGGTGTATAAGGTTAAACCCTTTTCTATGCAATGTAACCGGTAAACCCTACTAGTTGTTTTTTGTTAAACCCTAACCGATCAAGTTTGTTGGTTTAAGATCTAATGATGAGCGGTAATGATGAAGACACATGTGATCATTGTATGAGAATAAGTTTAGATTGTTTTGGCGTGTTTGTTTGTTTGTTTGATCGTCTAGGGAATGAGCAAAGTAGATTGCATCTAATGCATAACGCGTGATGAGTTACAAAGTTTGATGAAGCGGTGATCATGGAGTGGTTGGAATTTTCTTGAAGAATGTGAAACTATTGTTATGATTTCTAACGGTCAAGATTGAACCATCTTGTTTGTAATCTCTATGAGAGAATTAGGTTTTTGTTGTGTTACCGACCTAATTGATTTGTATTTAAGGTCGATGCAGTTGTTTGTAAGAGTGTTGGCAAAGTGTTGGCTGAAACCAGTTGAGTGTGTGGTTTCCTAACTGGAGAATGGATCTGTAGTTTGTGTAGAAGAAGATTGAAGCTTAAAAAGATATGATCAAGCAAATGTAGTGCTATTCAGACAGATCAAAAAACCTGTTGTTTTCTAACAATTACAACAGAAGTGAAATCCCCTAACTGGGTAAGCTCTAACAAGCTTGGTTACTTCTTAAATCCTCTAACAAGGTGGTCCATTAGCTTGGATTCTCAAACCCTCTACTGAGGTTACTCCTAACAAGGTATTTTTCTTTTCATCAAGGCATTTTTGTAAATCCCTTAACTGGGTGATTCCTAACAGAATCAGTTCTTAACAAGACTTATTTTAAAAGCTTTAATAGGCTTAGCTCCTAACAGGGTGAAATTCAGAAGAGTTCAGATAGCTATCCTTGTGAGTCTCATCTCACGATGGTTTTTACCTATTTGGGTTCTCCACGTATAAATATTTGTGTCAAGTGGTGAATGTTTTTGTGGTTATGATCTTATTTGTTGATTTGATTGACTACTTAACTATTCAGATAAGACATGATAACTGGAAGCATTGAGAGATTGAATATGTTGAGATATGATTAAGCATTTTGATGTTTACAAGATTGAAGTTGTTTATTGTTAAGTTGTTATAACAGTTAATGGGTTGATGTTGAGTATTCTTATGAGTATTGATCTCGATAGTGAAAGTTTACTTCATGAGATTGAATTTGAGATTGGGAAGTTTGTATCAGTTTTTCAGTTTACCGATTCACCCCCCCCTCTCAGTATTCTACCAGATACTTTATCATACCATCAATTGGTATCAGAGCATCTCAGGTCCTCTTTAACCTAAAATCCTAACAACTTGAGGAAAAGATCTTGTAGATCATGATGAAGAAAGAAGGTCCGAAGTTCAACAAAGATAACTATAGGATATGGAGCGATAGAATGAAGATTTACATTAAGAGTCTGGGAAGTCAGTATTGGGATCATGTAGATACTAAGTATATTGCACCTATTGGAAATCAGACTGATGATCAGAAGAAAGAACAACAAGAAAATCATCAAGCATTGGAGGCTATTATCAGTTCCCTTTTTGATGCTAAATATGTAGATGTTTATGGTCTTGAAACTGCATATGAAGTATGGAAAAAAATTAAAGATATTTGTAGTGGTGATGAACATGTTATGATTGCTAAAGAGGAGAGCCTAAGAGGAAATTTTGATGACATGAGAATGTCTGAAGCTGAGAATATCTAGTAGTATGGTCAGAGGATAAAAGAGATAGTTGGTGAAATAAAGAGTGCAAGAGGGAAAGTGGAAGATGCCATTGTGATCAGTAAAGTACTGAGAACCCTACTATTGGTCTATGCTATCTGAGTTGTAGCTATTTAGGAGCTGAAGTCCATTGACAAAACTAAGCAACTCTTGACTCTATCATTGGCAAACTTACTGCTTTTGAATTAAACGGTTATGATGGTAGTGTACAGAAATCAAAATCTGCATTTAGAGCTTCTGTCTCTAACCCATATGTGACAAAAAGTAGAGATACTTGTCATGGTTATGAATCTAGATCTAGCAGAGATGCTGATGATGAAGACAACTTAGTGGAACTTGAAGAATTGTTGGAAAAATGACTGCCTAGAGGCACTGGGAAATATAGAAGTAAACTACCTTTGAAATGTTTTGCATGCAACAAGATTGGTCATATAGCAGCTAACTGTCCTAATAGTGAAAAATAATACAAGAGAGACAAATTCAAGATGTATAAGGGCAAATGCAAGAGATATTGTCTTATTGCTATTGACAGTGGTATTATTGATGAAGAATCTAAAGATGATGCTAGTGAAGATATTGTGTTTGTAGCTATTAAGGAAGAGATAGCAGATCAGAAGGCACTAGTGTCTAGGATGGATAAATATGATGATTGGATCATTGATAATGGTTGTTCACATCACATGATAGGTGATCAGAGCAAATTTCTTTCCTTGAAGGAATTTGATGGTGGTGTTGTCAGATTTGGCAATGACTCACCCTATATGGTTAAAGGTAAGGTAGTTATTTATCTTAATGGGAAGAGCAGTGCTGACGATGTCTATTGTGTTGAAGGCCTAAAGCACAATCTTCTGAGTGTGGCACAACTTAATGACAAAGGATACCCACTTGAGTTTAGAAATGGTATATGCAAAATCTTTGACAACAAAGGTGAATTAATTGCAACTAGGAAACAAACCAGAGGTAATCTATTTCATCTTAATCCTAAAGTTAGCAACTGTTTGATTGCAAAGATAGATGATAGCTGGCTTTGGCATATGAGATTTTGTCATATAAAATTTGATAACATTGTTAAAGTGAACAAGTCCAAGATAGTAAGAGGTCTGCCTCAGCTGGACAAACTGGTTAATGCTCTTTGTAAAGAATATCAGTTAGGAAAGATGAATTATTCAACTTTCAAGAGGAAGTCCTTCTCAGCAGAGCACTTGTTAGATTTGGTTCATACAGATCTATATGGACCAATAAGAACAAGAAGCATTCAAGGTGATAGATATTTCATGATCTTCACTGATGATTTTTCAAGGATGATGTGGGTCACATTCTTGAAAGATAAGAATGAAGCTTTTGGTAAGTTCAAGGCATTCAGGGCCTTAGCCAATAAAGAGAGTAGCAAAAAGATAAAATGTTTGAGAACAGATCAAGACGGTGAATTTAATTCTGAGGAATTCACTAAGTACTGTGATGAGAATGGTATCAAGCGACAACTTTCTGCACCAAGGACACCACAACAAAATGGTATAGAAGAGAGGAAAAACTGGTCAGTGGTTGAAGCTGCTAGGACAATGTTGATACAAGGAAGTGTAGTGAAAACATTTTGGAAAAAATTGTAAGTACAAGTGTCTACACAATGGACCGGGTTCTGATGAAAAGAGGTAAGGACAAGACCCCTTATAAATATTGGTATGGGAGATCACCTGATGTTAGTTATTTTAAAATATTTGGTAGCAAGTGTTTTATTAAAAGACGTGATTATATTAGCAAGTTTGAAGCTAAGAGTGATGAAGGCATATTTCTTGGCTATTCCACCAAGAGTAAGGCCTATAAATGCTTCAACAACCCAACACAGAGAATTGTTGAGAGTGCTGATGTTTGTGTAGATGAATTTCCTGAAGTCTCAGATGGAACTAGTTCAGAGAAAAAGGATGAAGATCCTTGCATTTTGCTTTTGGAACCTGAAAATATTAAATCAGAAACCGGTAAAGCAAATCCTAATGTACTTGTTCAACCAGAACAAATAAATTTAGAAGAAGATGATAATGAAGAAGTTGAACCTGAAGAGAATGATCATGTTATTCCTAGGTATGTAAGACTAAACCACAATCCTGAGCAGATTATTGGGGATAAGGATGCTGGAGTACTAACTAGAAGAAGAATAAGAGAGAACTCTTACATGATCTCCACTATTGAACCTAGAAGTGCTAAAGAGGCATTTGGTGATGATTATTGGTTTAAAGCTATGGAGGAGGAATTGGATCAAATTGAGAAGAACAGCACTTGGACCCTGGTACCTCGACCGATAAACAAGAATGTTATAGGTACTAAATGGGTATTTAGAAACAAGTTAAATGAAGATGGTGTTGTAGTTCGCAAAAAGGCAAGATTAGTTTGCAAGGGTTATGCTCAAGAAGAAGGAGAAGATTATGGTGAAACTTTTGCACCAATAGCAAGATTGGAAAGTGTTAGAACTTTTCTTGCATTTGCAGCCCATAAGAAGTTCAAGGTGTACCAGATGGATGTTAAGTCTACATTTTTGAATGGGATATTGGAAGAAAAGGTATACATAGAGCAATCTGATGGTTATGCATTGACTGATGAGAAAGACATGGTATGCAGATTGCATAAAGCTTTGTATGGATTGAAGCAGGCACCCAGAGCATGGTATGAACGACTTCATACACATCTGATGAAGATAGGCTTTGCAAGAACTAGTGATGATAGTAATATTTATCTTAAGTCTAAAGGAGATGAAATACTGGTCAGTGAAGTATTTGTTGATGATATTATTTTTGGAGGTAATGATGTCATGGGTATTAGTTTTGCCGATGAAATGAAAAATGAGTTTGAAATGTCTTTAGTAGGGGAAATTAATTTTTTCATAGGCTTGCAAATACAACAAATGAAGAATGGTATTTTGATTACTCAATCTAGGTATGTGAAAGAGGTTTTGAAGACTTTTGGCATGTGTGACTGTAAACCGGTTGGAACACCAATGGTTACAGGTTCTAAGTTGTCCAAGGACGATGCATCTAAGTCTGTTGATGAAAAGGAATACAGGTTAATGATTGGCAAATTACACTATGTTGTTCACAACAGACCGAATATTGCCAATGCGGTTGGTATAGTTGCAAGATTTCAGAAGAATCCAAAGGAAGCACACCTGATAGCAACCAAGAGAATTTTTAGATATTTGAAAGGTACAGTTGACTATGGATTAAGGTATCCATATGGAGGAAACTTTGATTTGAAGGCATACACTGATGCTGATTGGGCAGGAAATATTGATGACTGAAAAAGTACTACTGGTGGAGCATTCTTTCTAGGAGGAAGGATAGTTTCATGGAGTAGTAAGAAGCAGAGTTGTACTTCACAATCTACTACTGAAGCTGAGTATGTTGCAACTTATATGAATTGCACACAAGCTATTTGGATGAGGCACATTTTGGAAGGTTTTAAGATGAAGATCTTAGAACCTATAAAGATTTTATGTGATAATACAAGTGCCATTAATATTTCTAAGAATCTTGTTTTGCACGCTCGCACCAAGCACATTGAGTTGAAGTATCACTTTTTGAGGGAAAAAGTTCAAAGTAAAGATGTTATCTTAGAGCATGTTTCTACCCAGGAGCAGCTTGTAGATATATTTACCAAACCTCTTCCTAAGATTACTTTTGAGTATGTTAGAAGTCAATCGGGGGTTGTCCCTCTTCATGAAGTTAGTTGAGCATGATGCGGATTGCATCAGTCCCTGAATTACTTGTAAAATTTTACATGGATTGATGAAGAAGTGGATATATTCCACAGGGGGAGCATCAAGTTGCAGTATGTTGTTGATGCACAGTGAAAATTTTGACATTACATGTTTTACTTTCAATTTGGCATTCTTGTCAAAGGGGGAGAAGAATTATGTGATTGAGGAGAAGAATTATGTGATTGGCAAAGAGAAACCAATGACAAACTGAAGATAGATAGAGCATGGTGAATACTTGGTAATGTAAACCAAGATTCCTATTCACTAATCACAACAACAATCAAAGGCGTTGATATTTGTATTGCCATCAATGCCAAAGGGGGAGATTGTTGGCATTTGCATGAAGATTGCATTAATGATATGTTATGTTGTCATTGATGTCAATTGAACCAGTAATGGTATTTATGATATTGCTGATATTGTTGTTACTATTGATATTGGCTTGTAACCGGTAGGAAGAGTTTTGTGGAAGATGTTGTAAACTGATATGTTAAGTTTGTGAGTTGATCTGGTAAACCGGTGTATAAGGTTAAACCCTTTTCTATGCAATATAACTGGTAAACCCTACCAGTTGTTTTTTGTTAAACCCTAACCGATCAAGTTTGTTGGTTTAAGATCTAATGATAAGCGGTAATGATGGAGACACATTTGATCATTGTATGAGGATAAGTTCAGATTGTTTTGGCGTGTTTGTTTGTTTGTTTGTTTGATTGTCTAGGGAATGAGCAAAGTGGATTGCATCTAATGCATAGTGCGTGATGAGTTACAAAGTCCGATGAAGCGGTGATCATGGAGCGGTTGGAATTTTCTTGAAGAATGTGAAAAGATTGTTATGATTTTTAACGGTCAAGATTGAACCAACTTGTTTGTAATCTCTATGAGAGAATTAGGTTTTTGTTGTGTTACCGACCTAATTGATTTGTATTTAAGGTCAATGAAGTTGTTTGTAAGAGTGTTGGCAAAGTGTTGGCTGAAACTAGTTGAGTGTGTGGTTGCCTAACTGGAGAATGGATCTGCAGTTTGTGTAGAAGAAGATTGAAGCTTAAAAGGACCCGATCAAGAAAATGTAGTGCTATTTAGACAGATCAAAAAACTTGTTGTTTTCTAACAATTACAGCAGAAGTGAAATCCCCTAACCGGGTAAGCTCTAACAAGCTTGGTTACTTCTTAAATCCTCTAATAAGGTGGTCCATTAGCTTGGATTCTCAAACCCTCTACCGAGGTTTCTCCTAATAGGGTATTTTGTTTTTCATCAAGGCAATTTTGTAAATCCCTTAACCGGTGATTCCTAACAGAATCAGTTCTTAACAAGACTTATTTTATAAGCTTTAACAGGCTTGGCTCCTAACAGGGTGAAATTCAAAAGAGTTCAGATAGCTATCCTTGTGAGTCTCATCTCACCATGGTTTTTACCTATTTGGGTTTTCCACATATAAACATTTGTGTCAAGTGGTGAATGTTTTTGTGGTTATGATCTTATTTGTTGATTTGATTGACTACTTAACTATTCAAATAAGGCATGATAACTGGAAGCATTAAGAGATTGAATATGTTGAGATATGATTAAGCATTTTGATGTTTACAAGATTGAAGTTGTTTACTGTTAAGTTGTTATAACAGTTAACCAGTTGATGTTGATTATTCTTATGAGTATTGATCTTGACAGTGAAAGTTTACTTTGTGAGTTTGAATTTAAGATTGGGAAGTTTGTATCAGTTTTTTAGTTTACTGATTCACTCCCCCTCTCAGTATTCTACCATATACTTATTCTTTCATGATACCATCACAAATATTACCAAGAAAGGATTGCAAATATTTGAGGTAATTATATAGAACTCAACCCTAAAATAGTGAATAGGGTAGTCACATTTTGAAGACAATAATCTTAATCACATCTTTAAGGTACAGGGTTTGGATAGCTAAGTTCATACTGAAATTTTCAGAGCATGATTAGGACAACATTTATGACTATTTTGAGATCATAAATAGCAGCCTCCCCAATCAAAAAATAGTCTAAAGATATGCATGATAAACCATATAGTAGTCCTCCAAATCAAAAAAGGTAATAAATCCACCAAAATCAAAGTTTATGGGCATGAAGATTAGTCAAAACTATTGAAAAAACAATCATTCTTGATAGTGAAGATCAGTCATATCTTGTATTACTACAACATCATTGCATGCCAAATCTCATAGTAAGAAAAAGTCTGAGACAAGGGCACAAATATAGACCTTGACGTAAATCTATCAAAATATATCAACCTGAAATAGAAACAAGCTTAAGCCAATATAATAGTCATTTGTAACAAAATTCCTTGTTCAATAATGGATATCGCAGAAGGAGTTCATATAGAAAATATAAAAGCATTACAACTTTGTACACTATTAAAGAGCCTAAAGAAAGGCATCTCATGATGAATGTATGGAAAAATCATTATCAATAGTCACAAAGAATGGAGATTTTAAAGTATTTATAGTCATGATAGATTCACCATCAAAGTTGAGGTAAAAGTGATGAGATAATCTACATCAGCTCAGAAAGAATAACAAATATGTGAGCCTTGTAAAGATACACAATACATTCGCCATGAAGATACCATTGAAGACTCAAATAGGGTCTAGTTTCAGGGAGATGGTAGTAGCATCAAATGAGATGGACAAAAAATCAGAAAGTTATCTTACTAAAGTATCATTGATATTATTATGGGGAAAGGTAGTTATCAAAAGACTTGTCCCAACCATGAGTGTTGATATAAAGCCAAGTGAAAACCTTATATAGTGAAAATGCAGTGTCAAAAGCCTCAACACAAAGCCAAAATAGGCATTATGGCAATCAAGTGATCTCATGAGTAATGAGCAGTAATAGAGTAATGATCAATGATGAAAGAATGAAATAAGAGCAACCCATTTATTGAAAGCTTCAAAGGTCATGGCCAGAAGAGTATTTTAGTAATCAATACCTATGCACTGTCAAATCAATGATGATTGGTAATCAGAATAATAGCAGGTCTAAGGAATGCCGAAGCTACAATAAGTAGTCTACAAAGAGATACATTCAGTAAAAATTATGGTTTAATGATAAGAAAGATCATATGAAGCCTTGTAGAGGATATAAAAACAATCATTAAGTACTGTCAAGCATGAAAGGTATAGTGAGGTAAAGATATAGAAGCAATTAAAACAATGAAGGAACCTCTCAATGACAACTAAGAAGAGTTTCTAGAAGACACAAAGCACTGTCATCGAAGGTAGAATTTACAGTGTTTCGAATTTGAGAAAGGATATAGTAGCAAACTCAATGACCTAATGATTTTAGAGAACAAATAATAAAGAGATCTTAGTCACGTGTCTCATGAATTTTTGTAGTCAAAGCTCTCATAAAAGAGATCAGGATTCAAGAGCATAGTCTTCAATAACAACATGAATAATGATCATGACAACCCTAAGGGGTTTCAAATGATGAAAAAGACTTATAGAAGGGTATATAGACAGTCAAAAGACATGTTTGTAGCTCTATGGCTCAAAAGAACAGTGAAAATGGCCCAAAGAGTAGTATAACAATCATTATGAAGACCTCAAAATAGACAGAGTAGTTATAGTAGTAGTGAAAAGCTCAAATAAGTTTCATAGAGAAAAGTCACTAGAGGGAATATTCATCCATAACAATGATAGTGAGCAATGTTGATAACAAATATTTCCCTAACTTTGAGAATATACAAAGACTTAGTTACAACCATCAAGTACAAAGACTGCCAAAAGATATGGAGCAACAAAGAGGTGATTTTAAGCTTCAAAAGATTTCTAAACATGATAAAAGGATGCCTGGTGTGTATATACATGGCTTAAGAGTAGTTTAAGAGAAAAATACTAGAGTTTTAAAGTTATTAAGATTTTCTATTTGCACAATATGAGTTGAATCCAACCTCACCAAATTTATGGGCATTAAACAGTTCATAATCATTCAACTAAGTCATCAATCATGCAATGAGCAGGGTTTCTAGGTCACACATCAGTTTGATCCTACAAATAAGGAGTTTTAAGTTAGTTGGCAGCAGTTCATGAGCAGTTAATACCCCTCATGGGTTAGGAACAACATGAGACAACCTTTTCCGACAGTTCAACTTTAGCTCAGATTAGTTTTGACACCTTTTTTGCATGATTTTAGATCAAATTTGACCAAAACAAGATATTTTCAGGCAAGCTGATGATGAGACCAAGAAGGGAGACTTTCGGTTGAAGCTAAGTTCACTTTTGTAGCAGCAGTGCTTCTTCAACTCTTTTAAGATTCTTTCTCTATAAGTCTATTCTCTTCTATCTTTTGGAGTTAGTTCTTTTCTTGTATTACACAACAACAAGAAGGTTGTAGCTCATCTATTTTAAAGAATAAAGCATTATAATGGATTGTTTATCAGATGATGAATAAAGAACAACAAATTCTTGTCATTTCCTTCTTGTTTTCAGTATTGTCACATGTATGATTTTGATGAGAATATTGTGATTTATTGTTAAATCCTTTATTATTGTCTCATAGTGCTTTCTAGAACAATAAAATTTCATTGTAGACTCAAGTTGTGTGATGTGTTATTTAGTTTTCTAGAAAATTGAATGTTGTGAAGAACTCTTTCCTTCAAACAAATTTCTGAAAACTGTCAAACCTACACATGAAATATTCACGAGTTTCTTGATCTCATATGATTTGTAATCAGGTTTTAGTTCTTTGACAACTGATAATGATTTTAGGACAACAAGTAGTATCAAACAATTGGTGTATCACCTCCCATTCGCAGTAGGATTTCATTATTTAGCAAGTTTCTCTCCCCTTTTCTCAGTCAAGTTAGTTTTTCTAGGAGGTTTCACCAGAGAACCAACTCACTCTAGAGGTCGATTTCCACCATAGGCAGCCGAAAGGCCTGGAAATCTTCCAATGTTTCACAAGATTGCTGAGCTTTCAACTAAGCATACGTGGGTGCAATCTTGGCGACAACAACTGCATCAACACATGGAGGACTTATCCTAAGAACATTGCATCACCTATTGAAGGTATAATCATCTACATTCAAGCATTTCAATTTTAGATATAGCCTTGCCCTCAAAAGGCAATCTTTTCCAATTCAATATCTATTTCAATTAGGGTTAATTCCAATCCTAGGGTTTGACCTAATGCAAAACCCTATCCACAACCCTATTTTTTTTCCTCTTGTGTGTAGCTACAGGTACCTGATAGAGCCAAGAGACCTCAAAAGGCATCAAGAGGTTGATATAGATTTTCTTCAAAACTTTGGGTCTTATTTTTAGGGATCACGACACTGGGAAGCACGCTTGTACAAAGTAGGACACTGGGCAACCCTGCCCTCAGTGGTTTTCATCAAATTCTGTAGAGAGCTTCAAGTTGCCAATTTCCTGATAGCAGCTCAAAGGACTAAGGCATTAGGCACCCTATTCCTACCAAATCAACCTCAATTTTATCATAGGTACATAGTCAGATTCCCTATCCATTTATGTACCTGTTTTGAATTTTTTGTTTCATTATCAATTGGCATAGTCAGTCCAAGTTTCTAGTTTATGTATGTACCTTCTTACCTTCATTTGGCATTCAATTTAGATCTTTTCAATCACAATTTCAACTCAAACAAAAGGGGAATATGACCCCAATAATCATTCAACCCTCTTCCTAATATAATTAAGGTTGGATCTATTGAGTTCATCCTCCTTTTAATGTGATGCATGTGGAATTTAGGTCATTTCCTAGTTTACAAAGCATAACTTGTGAAACCCTAATTTTTCATCCATTAAAACTTCTATCCATTTAGTGAAGTAGTCCGTGACAACTAGAATCCACTTGTGTCCTCCACTTGAATTCTTTATTATCTCACCTATAAAACCAATTCCCCATTGGTAGAAAGGAGCTTCAACTTGCAATGGTCCAAGGGGAAATGCGTCTTCATACTTCAACTTCCCTATATTGTTTTGGCATGCTTCACACTTCCTCACAAATTTGTGTGCATCTGCAAAGAGTGTAGACATGTAGTATCCTACTCTTAATATCTTATGCACAATGGTCTTAGCTATAAAATGGCCACCACATATGTCCTAATGCAATACTTTTAACACTTTATTTTCTTGACCTTAATCCAAACATAATAAAAGTATACCATCCCTATCTCTCTAATATAGGTCACCATTTAAAAGAACATACCTCAATTCTTAGAGCTTTAAAGTTATTATTTTATTATATCATATCATCTAGACATTTCATATGTTTAAGGAAATATATTGCTCTAGAATACCATGGTGTTGTTTCAATGTTACATACCTTATTCCCATTTGTATCAATATCATTTACTTGTGTTGCTTCTAGATTAGACTCAGTTATAAATTTTGTCAATCCCTGACCTCTAACCAACCTAGTGATTTGAATTTCAATGTTGAATCTGAATTTTGTTTATCCACCTACATCTTTTTTTTTGATTAAGTAAAAGTAGGTTTTTGAAAGGAAATCAAACCTTTTACAAAGCAGGATAAATAGAAAGAGCTAGAAAACACCGTGCCTGATCACTTCAAAAACTAAAATAGATCCCAACCAAACAAAAAGGGATCACAACCCATAAAACAAAACATTACATTAATAAACTAGGAAAAGACAACATCCAAAAAGAACAACATCAAAAAGACAAAAGACAAGACAACTACCAAGACAGAGACAGAGACAACTAAATACTCTTCATGATATCCTTAGCTTGGACAACCATCAACTTCATGTTGTCCACCGAAGTCTTTAACTCCTCCAGCTCACGACCTTTGATGTCGCCCTTGATCCTAATATTGGCTCTGGTCCTCTTCTCATGGCCTTTTTTGTCTGCCTATTCCTTGTCAACATCCTTCTCAGTGTTGTTCTCAAATCTATTAATCAAGATGTTCATGTTATCCACCGAAGCTTTGAGGATCTGGAAGTTTTGTTCTGCAATCTTCTTAACAGTGAGTTCCATCTTATCAATTCTGCTACCCAGATTGTTCATAGTAGTGTCCATTCCTTTCCCCTCCTTATTTTCTTCCATCTCTTTAAACTTTTTTTCAGTGGCAATAATTTTACCCACCATGCTTTCAATTGCTTCCACATTATTAATTGCAACTGCCAACCCTTTAACATTTTCTGTCAGGGGTTTCTTTCCAACCGTAGCTCTTTTGATAGTCAACATATCTTTCCTCAAGCTACCTATATCCTTCACCATTGTACCAACAGTCTCACAGAAGCCCTTTATAGTCACATTCTCACCAACACAGTCACTAAGCTTACCACTTTTGTCTTCTTGCTCCTCTTTTTGCATATCTTGGGCATTCAAACCCTCAATATTGTCCGTGACCTAGTTCTCCTCCCCCTCCTTATCCTGTCCCTCATCCTTTTTATTCTCCTCTGGCTCTTCTTCAGAATCAATCAGGATTTGGCTGATATCTTTATTGCTTTCCTTGCTGGTTTTCTTCCTCCGCATTTGCTTTCTAGTAACTTTCCCTTTCTTTTTTTTAATAAATTTCCCTTTAAAGGATTTGGCCTCAGACTCCAAAATATCTGAATACAACACAATCCTTTTCCTCTTAGTCTTATTCCTACCTTTTTTTCTAGTCTCCTCTGAATCACCCTCAATCTCTAAGTCAAAGTTAAAGCCACTGGCTTCACTCTCCGTATCCTCATTTCTTGCATATTTGCCTTTTATAGTTTTTTCAATACTCTTCCCTTTAAGAACTTTATAGACAAGAACCATAAGACCCTAGTGAAGGGCATGGTCACCTTTAGGATCTTTCTAAATCTCCTTGATAGTGTGGTCCATGGAGCAGGCTAGGTAATACGACAAGCTCACCTTTTCCCCATGGCGAAAATGGTTGAGCAAAATAAAATGGTGACCATAGGCTCTGGTAAACCTACCATCCAAAGTGATATAAGTGATAGTAGCGAATAAAACAAACCTCCATGGCCTGCATATCCATTTCGGGGAATGATAGGAATTGTCGACTTTTACCATCTTTTCCCTCTCATCATCCGTAACAGGGAATTTGTTTGCAGCTTTATTAGAGATGCTACGGTCCCTATAAAATTTCATGCCCTCAGTAATAATCCCCATAGCTTCAGCAATAATCTCCTCATCTACAGTCATCATCTGGGAACCGACCAAGATTTTACCATTCTTCCAATTCTTAATAAAATGTTTGGTGACCTCAGGATCTTTCCCACTAAGCCTCTCCATAAACACACTCAAACCCCCCTCATGAAGGATATCCCACAATTCCCTGTTATTCCTCCAATTTGAGTAGGAAGTAGGTTCGAACCTTTTTTTATTTCCTCCCATTTTTCCTTCGCTGTCCCTGAATTTCCTTCTCTCAACTCTTAATATTTTTCTTTGGTTTCTGTGGATGCTCTGAAAAAAAGCCCAGAATCCGTACCAAACAATAATGAAAAGACACTTGAATAAATACTTATTACCTCTGTAATAACCTTGCTTCGAAATAAGAGGAGGGGGCATTTAGAAATTATATTTGATGGTGCCACGTAGCCTCATCTGGATACGGTCTAGATCGAGTAGAGATTTCACATCACATGTGAGCTCACTCTCTCCATAAGTAGTAATAATATCTTCCGTTTGGCAAGCCAGGTTGGCAGCCCAGTCTGCGCATGAGTTTTCTTTCCTATACACATGTAAAAACACACATTTCAAATTCCTCACTAATTTTCTTTTCCGCTTTGATAGCATTGCTTATTGTCCAAGAAGGAGGGAACTTCTTATTCAAACAATTGATTATATTTAATGAATCTCCTTCACACTAGACTCTAGTGCATTTGGCTTCCTTAGCCAGGACCATCCCATGGTATGCAGCCATAGCCTCAGCTACATGATTTGTTTGATTTCCAATGGGTATACTTTTTATAATTTTGCATCTTCCCCATTCGTCCCTAAGGACCACCCCACATCCTACTATCCCAGGATTGCCCTTTGATGCACCATCAAAGTTTATTTTCATCCATCCATTGAGCGGGCTTACCCATATCACTCTCTCTCTAGGGTCATTCTGAAAGTGTTCACAAACTTTTAGTCTCCACTTCTTGAAGATTAATTGATCATCCTTGTCTTGAGGATTTGCAATACCACCTATTATATTCATATTTTCCACTATATTTTGTTTAATTTTCTGAAACACTATTTGAGCCTTAGACACCTTCTCTTTGAAGACTCTTTCATTTTTGTCTTTCCATATACCCCAACACATATGGGGCAAAGCTAATTTCCACAACAAAGTAGTAAATTTGTTCTTTGAAGGATGATACCAATAATTAAAAACCTCTTGAACTGACTCTGGGAAACTCTAGCTGATTTTGAAATGATCCAGACATCTTCCCTAGACCTCAGCGGAAAAAGGGTAGTGAAAGAGAAAATGGTTGATGGTCTCCCCACTCTGCAAGCAAAGAAAACAAACACTAGGCATACACATACCTCTTTTTTCTGAGGTTCTCAATAGTTAGAATTTTATCTTGAAGGGCTGTCTAGAAAAAAATATTAATCGTAGGGGTTAGGCCTTTCACCGAGGCCTTAGCCCAACAAGGAATCTCCATATTAGAATACTTATGATAGTAAAGAGAAGCCACAATGAATTTACCATTTGCTATGAGTTTCCAAATTAATTGATCTTCCTCTTCCACCACAACCATGGAGTTCATAGTTTTGTCTAGACTTCCCAAGGTCTCATCCACCTGAGATAAATCCTTCCACTGTCCATCTTGCTAACAATCACCCACCATTGATCCATATCTTTCCTTGCACTGGTTCAAGAATCTGCTCCACTCTGGAATTTCAGTCAAAGGGGACTTGAGCAATGAGGAATCTTCCTAGAATTTGATAAGATTCCCCTTCCCCATCTTCCATTTTGCACCTCTAACAATTAAATCTCTTGTTCTAGTGACATTTTTCTAGATATTGGAGCTGATTAGGATATCTTCTGCTTTGAGGAAAATTTGAAGTGTGGGACATTGCCTTTTATACTTGTTGTCCTAAATCTGTTTCCATTCTCCCTGGTTTTTATACCCTCTCCAGATCTGCTTTGCCATAAGGTAATCATTCATGTCTCTTATTCTTCTAAGACCCAGACCTCCCTTTCTTATTGGCTTACAGACCTTGTCCCACGCAATCAGATTCATTCTCTTCTTCTCCTCAACCCCTGTCCACAAAAAAGTTCTTTGGATCTTTTCAATAGCCTCCACATACTTGGCAGGAATTCTGAAAAGGCTCATGGCATAAAGAGGGATACTTTGAAGAGTTGATTTCAATAATTGAACCTTACCGGCTATCTTATTATGGAATTTATCCACCAATGTTCCCCAGAAAGTGTCAGGAGGATCATGGCCTAAGGGAAGCCCCAAGTAAGACGCAGGAAGACTCCCCAATTGACATCCCAAGATATTACTTATTTTGATCTTTCTTCTCTCCAGAGTGTTGATAAAATAAACAAAGATTTTAGACCAATTAATAATTTTCCCAGTAGCAGATCCATAACTATCTAGAGCTTTCTTTAAACTTCTAGAATCCTCACACTATAGCCTTCCCCATAATTATAGAGTCATCCACAAACTACTGGTGGGAACCGACCTGATCCGCTGAAGATGGCTTCAGCCCACAAAACTCCCCCTTCTCGACCAACTTCCCTATACCTTTCCCCAGACATTCCTCCATAATAATAAAAATAATGGGAGAAAGAGGATATCACTGCCTGAGTCCCCTTGAGGACTTGAAGAAAGGGGAGGGAGATCCATTAATTAAAACAGAGAAAGAAGCCAAAGAAACTAATTGCCTTATAAGACTAATACTTCTAGCACAAAAGCCAAAAGCTGAGAAACTTCCATCATGAAATCCCAATCCACTCTGTCGTAGGCTTTAGATAAGTCTAGCTTCAGAAGAAAGCCTTCCTTTTTTGAATTAGATAAAGAATGAATGTTTTCATGGACTGAGATTATCGAATCCAAGATTTGTCTTCCAGGGACAAAACCACTTTGCTGAGGCGAAATGATAGAAGGGAGCAACTTCAGGATTCTCGAGGTTAGAACCTTGGAGATGATCTTGTAAAGAGAGTTGCAAAGACTTATAGGTCTGAAAAGGTCCATGAAATCAGCTCCTACCTTTTTGGGAATATGAGCAATAAAAGTGCCATTTATCTCTTTCAAGATTCTTCTAGCACCAAAAAACTCTTTCACAGATCTAGACACATCATCACCAATAATGTGCCAATACATTTGAAAAAAGAACATGGGGAATCCATCCGGGCCTGGCGCCTTATTGCCTTCAAAGGAATTGATAGCTTGTAGAATCTCATCATTGGTAGGGATAGCAATCAGGTGAGAATTCTGGTCAGCCTCCACGATTGTAGGGATGCAATCCAAAAGGTTCTTTTGGGCCTGCTTGTCCAAATTTTGATCCTTAGCTAGAAGATTGGAGAAGAACTCCATAGAAACCCTTCTCATAGAATCTTCCTCATCAACTCTTCTGCCATTCACTTTAATCTGTGATATTCTGTTGATGGCCTTATGTTTTAGAGTGGACATATGGAAGTATTTAGTGTTTCTGTCCCCTTCCTTCAACCATACATTTCTTGACCTTTGTTTTGAGAAGGTTTCTTCTTTTGCTATTATGTCATGATATTTCATAAGGATAACATCTTCAACATCTCTTGAAGTGTTAGTATATCCATTATTCTGAATCTCATCCTCAATATTTTTTAGCTCTGAGATAATAGTCGCTTTCGAGGCAAAGATATTCCCAAAGCATTCCTTATTCCACCTCTTGACATTTTCTTTAATAAAATTCAACTTTTTGACCACTTTATACATGGCATTCCCTTCAGTACTGACCTGCCACCATTCCTTGACCTTGCTCTCCATATCCAGGTGTTTAGTCCACATTCTCTCAAATCTGTAAGGGAAATGTCTCCTTCTTTTCTTAGCCTCTGCCGTAAAGGATATAGGATAGTGATCCGATCCTGCCCTTATGTGAGTAGATAAGAACATAAGTAAAGATTAAACCAATCTAGGGAGATAAGAGCTCTATCAAGTCTTATCTGAATTAAATCCTCACCACTCCTTCTATTAGTCTAGGTAAATTTAACTCCTTGCAATTCCAGGTCATGGAGAGCATTATTATTGATAAATTCCATTAAGTCCACTCTACTATCCAAATTAGTTTGGCTCTCTCCCTTTTTCTCATTTTCCTTCAAAGGGGTATTGAAGTCCCCCATAATCACCCAACTATCTTCAGCAAACCTACTTCTTAATAAAGTAAGTTTATTCCAAAAATCACTTCTGCCAGTCTTAGTGTTAGGAGCATATAAATTAGTTAAGACCCATGGAGTGCTATCTTTCAGATGCTTAAATCTGATACAGGCCAAGTTGTTGTCCTGAATCAACACTTCTCCCTCAACATTGTTTTTGTTCCAAAAGTAACAATACCTCCCGAGGCACCTTCTGAACTGCCACCACTAACTCCTCCATTATTGAACATCTTTAGAACTTCTACCTTATCTTTAGACATCTTGGTTTCTTGAATTAAAAAAATATCTGGATTTTTGTCTCTAATCATACTTTTTATTAAATCATGTTTGTGAGGATTATTCAATCCTCGAATATTCCAAGAGATGATCTTCATAGTTTTTGATAAATACATGCCTCAAAGATGGTTCTTTGATTTCCATCTGCAATATTTTTGCTTGTTTCCATTTTCCTCTTCTTTGCATTTGAATATCTTCCTGGAGAGGTATGCTGCGCTCCTACATCCCCAAGCCTGCTTCTGGTATTTCTAGTAGATGTGTTGTTATTCTTTTTTTTTTTGCTTGATCTTTCTTTTATCCTCCACTATTTCTTCTTCCTCCTGTTTAGACTCACTCTTTCCTAGTGCTTTTTTAATGTCTTCTTCATCTCCCCATTTTGGCTCTTTATCCTCCCGGAAAAGTCATCTTCACCTTAGCTGGAGAGGCTAATGAGATCTCCGACAACCCTTGATCCAGAATATTATCAGGTTGAGCATCTTGGATCCATTCTATTTCTTTTTCTAATTTTGTCAAATTAGAAACTAAGTTGAAATTGTCTCCTTCCTCTTTATTGACTTTGGATTGATTATCTCCATTATTCTCATCATTATCCAAGTTTTGCTCAGTCTTATCCTCTCCCGTTTCCTCATTTTGGCTGCTAACTTGTGATTTTCTTTCTCCCTGATCTGAATCCTTTCCATTTTGCTCCTTCTCTTGATGATTTATTTTTTCATTGTCTTCTTTCTTCAATTCATTTCCCAACTCTTTGATGATCTCTTCCTCTATCCTACCAACCTGGGACTGTTTTTCCTGATCTTGGTTATTAGATTCTGTAGCTTTCAAAGAGCTGTCTACTTTTTTCCACACTTTAGGTTGGGATTGAGGTTTGACCCCATTACTAGGACATTTTTTAGCCCAATGCCCAGCTTTCTTACAATGAAAGCAAGCAAAAGGGATTGTTTCATAAACAATATTTTGCTTCCATTTCCCAAGTTTAGATTCTATCTCTATCTCCTTTGGCATGTTCATTTCGGGCCCAACTCCTACACATATCCTGGCATAAATAAGCCTTCTTCTGGATGCCATGACTAGATCAATAGAAATAAGCTCCCCAAAGGAATTGGCTACTCCTACAAGCACATCTTCCTCCCAATATTCCATTGGGAGCCCAGGTAGTTTTATCCAGACAGGAACTTGGACCAAATTTTTTTTCTTCTCTGCCCGTGTTAGGGTACCACTTTTGAGTGTACATGATATATTTTCCAATCGCCCATGAACCAAAGCTGAGAATGTTTCTGTGATCCTCCTCACAAGAGAAAGAGAAGGACATGCATCCTTTGTTTATTGCAAACATGTCTACCTGACCTTTCAAGCTCCACTTCCTCTTAACAAACCCATGAACTACCTCAATATTCGGTCTCATTCCATAAAATTTACCAATCAGAGTATTTTCCATTCTAGCAATATTATTGTCTATGATTTGGTCTGGAACAGAAATGGTGAACTTGCCCTGAGATGCATTTGAGGTATTTTTGATCGGAGGCAAGGACGAATTACCTTTAGGTTTGACCCCAAACAAAGAGGACCACTTGCCAATGTGTCCATTCGATCTGGGTCCCCCCTTAAGATCCTCTGATCTCAGCGGGTTCTCGAGATCCTTCCCAGAAGAGTCTTTTCCTTCCATAGTTTCCTCTGAACCACTTTCTGTTTGCTGACCTAGAGCCACTTCCGGTATGCCACCTCCCGAATTCGAAATTTGAACCTGTCCATTCCTGCTACCTCCTGCTAACTGCTCCTCACGTGGTCTTGGACCTCCCCCTGGGTCCCTCGAATCCAAAGGAGCATCAAGATATTTTCCACCTGAACTCCCCCCTTCCACCAGACTCTTTGAATCTCATGTAGCATACTATCCCAACGCTGAACCAGAACTCCCACCCAAAAAAATTGAATTTTGGGCCCGACCGCTCCCCTTCTCCTCCTCACTCCCCATCTGGTTAATTACCTATATCTTTTGTTACCCACCTCTGATTACACAATTTTTTTTTGGACTGTTGCATTAGACACATATGAAATTGCCCTAGCTCCAACTAATTAAGGTCTCAAAGTTTTTATTACCTTAACCAATGCATACACATGCTTCTCCACTATATCATATTTCAAATTTGCAGCTTGAATAGACTTACTAGAAAAAAAAATGGATTGTTCAAACCTCCATTCTTTTAAAGCATGATTGTTGTAATTATGTGAAAGGAAGCAAATGAAAAGATCTTGAAAGGATTTTTGAAATTAAGAGATTTCAAAATAGGAGCCTCTTTGATAGCTCTTTTGATGACCACAAATGCATCTATAGATTCTGTTGTCCAAACATTTTTTGCCCCTTTCTTCAACATCTTTGATATTGTCTTGACTATCTCGACAAAATTAGAGATGAACCTTTTGACAAAATTGGTCAGACCAAAAAATGATTGTATAGCCTTGACAATCATTGGGATGGGAATTCTATCAATTGCAACTCTCTTTGGATCAATCCTCACTCCTTATTTAGAAACAATATTCCCTAGCAACATAACCTCAGTTATAAAAAAATGACATTTTTTGGGGTTCTAAGAGATCCCATATTCAAGTGCTTTGGTGAATACTTTTTCCAAATGTAGGCAACGGTCTTCAAACTTCTTTTAGAATGTAGTGAAGTCATTTTGATAGACCACCATTATTATGTTGATCAGATCAACAAATGCAACGTCTATGGCTCTTTGAGATGTTGCCCCAATATTATTGAGACCAAACGACATTCTCACATACTAATTAGTGCCCCATGAAGTTGTGAATGTTGTTTTATATTATTTTGATTCCTTGACCTTCACTTGATTATATCTTGAAAAGCCATCTATCATAGACAATAATTCACAACCAGTACCTCCATATTCGATAATGAATAATTATCCTTCAATAAGAAGATGTTCAAATTCCAAAAATCAACACATAGCCTTATGTCTCCATTTTTCTTTCTAACTGGTACCAAATTGGAGACCCATGAGGAATGCCTAATGTAGACGCCTAAAAGTTGTACACTTAATTAAGTGAATTTTATTTATTTAATTATCATTTATCCATCCTATTAGTTAAACTAAGGTTTAATTAATATCCCCTTTTCTTCTATCTAACCATTAATTAAATACAACATTTAATTAATATCCCCTTTCTTCCATTAATTTAATAAATTCTATTTATTTAATTAAATTCCCTTCCACCATTTTGATTGAATTTACATTTAATAAAAATCCTTTATGCAAATAAATAAATCAATATTTATTTGTAAAATTCCCCCCCTTACATTTTCCTACAAATGTAAGTTGCATTAATTTTAGTTAAAATAAATCTTTTTATTTTAAATAAAATTCCTATTTATGCCACTTGCATTCTCCTACATTTTCCATTAACCTCCTAATAATTCTTCTAGAAGTCCTAAAATCCCACTTAACTAGCCTAAATTCCTCTAATCATGTCACATCCCTAAATTTGGGGGAGTCACTTCTCCAAATTTGGGGAAAGTCTTCAAAATGTGTTTAAGACTTAACCTTTTTCAACAAGTTAACTTGTTGAGTCTTCCAAACTTGTAAGGCCCTTACAAAAGCCTTGAAGGTTATCTACCTTCCAACAAGTTAACCTCCAAAGTTTTCAAAGAGCTTTTAATGCCTCTTACAAGAGATCACCCTAGCCCATGATGGTTGTCCCTTTGACCATCTTCCAACTTTGCACAAGAGTTTAACTCTTGGACAATAGCCTTCATCCTTGGATAATAACTTTATCCAATGGCTTATCCTCTTAAGGTTAACCCTCAAAGCTTAATAAGAATCTAATGCTTACTTAACATCCCCTCAAGCCTCCTCATGGTGACACTTGTCAACATGAGATTGGGTTGAAAATCTCACTTGAATTGATAACTTTCAATCCTAACCCTTCTCAAGACAATTCAATCTTGGCCATCCATTTGACCAATTCCTCTATAAATAGATCCCATTTCTTCAATCCAATCATCCAAGTTTTATGCATCTACACTATAGTCTCATAACACTAAGCATCTTACCTCTCATAGCATCTTTAGATCATTTTGATAACATTATAATATTAGAATAATCATGTTTTGTATATCATGTCTTAGTATATCATGCTAGTCTCATATCATATCCATATCATGTTCATGCTAGTTTAATCTCACACTAATCTCATCATCTTGCACCATCTCAATATCATAGTTTCATATCCATATCAAAATCACCGCTAGGATCTTAGTTGCATTCATTTAGATCTTAGATCATACACTATCTCTCATTCTTTGAGTAGTCATCCTAAGCTCAAATGCTCTTCCAAGCTGAGAGCCACCTTGAATCTAAAGGATCCTTGGAGATAGAGGATAATGAGACGATTTTGAGAGTTTTTGATTGACTAACTTGTTTTGTTGATTTTAATCTCTAATGCAATGTTTTAATTAATTAGAAAAATAGGTTTGAAGGACCCGAAACCTTTTACATAAAGATCAAAAGAAAGATCATCAAAGATCAACTAGACTAGCATAAAGACAAATACAAAAGACTGGCAAGAAAGCCATCAACCTTAATGGACAAGAAAAAACTAGGAACAACAAAGCAGAAAAAATCGGAAAGAAAGACCTAGACATCAAGCAACACCTACAAAGACTTAAGAAGCTCAACAACCTTGATGACCAATAGGTCATAATTCGCTGAAGCAACTTTGAGCTCTTTGATTTCCTTATTTGGCTTTTTCTCCCTCTTCTTGCTTCTGGTCCTCGTGCTTAGTCCTTGCACACCTTCCATGCCCTCCATGTCAGGTTCCTGCTCTAGGGATCCCTTCTCATCCTCCAACTTACTGATCAGGATTTTGATGTTGTCATCCGAGGCCTTTAGAATGTTATGACTGTGTTCAACAATGCTTCTAAGACAGGTATTGATTTTGTTGAGTTTGCTTTCAACATCCACCATACTCTGGTCCCTAATAGTGTCATTGTTTTTTATTTCCTCCAGGGCCTTCTCCACTTGATCAAACCTTGGATTGAAGGCATCCCTAATCTCTTCAGCTCTAGCAACAGTCTTTCCCAAATCATCAACATACCCATCCATGAATTTACCGTTATTGATGCTAATAGTCTCCAGAATTTGAATCCTATGACTCAGGTTCTTGTTTTCCTCCACAAGTTTCTTGTGACTGTTTATGAGTCAGTCAAGGGTGTCCACAAACCCCTTCAAACCCTCAACAAAAGGGTTAGAAGGGGGGATTTTTTCACCAACCTTGGCCTATTTCATTGGTGTGTTTGAGTGGTTTGTGTCTCTCTTGCAGGTACCACACTTCTTGGCATACACCTAATTGGCTTTATGATGCCACCATCTTTGAGCTACGTTAATTCTTCTTGCATCTTAGGTTCCAACATGGGATTTATAGGTCTCTTTTTCTATTTGAAGGGTTTTGAGTCAGGCTTTAACGGGATTTCATGTTTGAAACGGTCTACCCTGTAAGCTTTCAAACCCTCATAAGACCAATAAAACACATTTTTGTGCATTCTTAGTAGTGCAATGATCATAAATTTGACTTTAGGACTAATTTTATTTCCAATATACACCTTCCTAAGAGAAGCTTCAATTCTTAAATTCACTTCCTCCAAATATTCCCTATTTACGGGCACTGGGTTCATAGAGGACCTATAATTTCCATTAAAAACTCTTTCCAGGGCTACCAAACCCTTTGGGATCTTATTTGTCTTCATCTGCACTACTTCACTGTCAAACATAGTATCTCTTCCATCAACAACTTTGACAAAGACATTGAAGTGTATCTCTTGGGACTCATATTGATCTATGAATCGAAGGAATTTTGTCAAATCTTCATCATCATCAAAAAATTTCCAACTGCATATATTATCAAGGACAAAAGGTTTGACCTTAACTTTAATTTCTGAAATTCCAACCAATGTAACATCATTTCTTTTCAAAGCAATGTTAGCAAGAAAGTCTGCCATCAAGTTTTTTGATCTTTATATTCAATCAATTCAGAAATCACCAAAGAACTCCACGGTATCACATATAGAAAACTTGTATTGCTTCAGTATTTTATTCTTTGATGAGTAATTTTACTTGACCTATGATACAATAAGATCAAAGTCACCATATATAGTTAACAATTCGATCCCATACTTTACAACCATGTTTAAACCTAACATAAAGGCTTCATACTTAGCTACATTGTTGGTACATTCAAAGGACAACAAGGAATATTTGAATGTCTTTCCTGTTAGATATTGTTGGTCATTGTTTCTTCAAGGATATGTTGTTGTCATTGATGTCAAAATACTCCTGTGATTTTCTCCGGTGTTTGCAGATTGGGAAGATCTTATGATCCGGTTTTGTAGTTTTGTTTTGCTGATCACTATTTTGCAGAGTTCAGTATTTCCTTCGGTATTTTCCAGTGTGATCAGATCTTGTGTTGATATTTTGGGATATTATTTGGGATGGTATTTTTTATCTTCATTTTAGATGGATCATGACTTGGTGCTCCGCAAGTTATCTTTCTTCGTGACAGTTGTTGATTGGTTGTGTTCTTGAGTTTCAAACATTGACAGATGAAGATTTGATAAGTGATGTTGGCGCAACTATTTCTGATGATTCTAATGTGCTTTTTGGTGTTTCCTAGTTATTTTCTATTTGTTCTGGTGATCCACATTGATCGTTGTGCGATTTTTTTGATGGCTTCCATGAACCAATGACGATTTTCATGTTATGCGGTATTTATGTTGGTGTAGCGTGTTGCGGTTGATCTTGGCATGATTTCCAATGGAGTTGAGCATTTGGGAATTTCAATTAGGTCCATGTTATGTTATGTAAATTATTATATTGGTTCGATGGTTGATCTTTGTATCATGTGATGTAATTTTGTAATTGTGAGTTGAGGGTTTAGCCGACCTTGTTGCCAAGGTTGATGATTTGTATATATAGGTGATATTGTCATGTAATTTAGGTATCAAGGTAGTGTCTGCATTATTAGAGAGAGGTTTATGTGCAAACAAGTTATTCATCCTTCAGTGTTGTGATTGAGGAGAGATTGGTGTTGCTGAAAAGACATTTGTGCTTAACTGGAACTATAATCAGGCATTTGGAGATGCCATTCCTTCAGTTCATTTCTTTCAGATTGTAGTCTGAATCTTATTATAAGTTAGTGAGACTTCCTTGAGGGTTGTAGCCTTCTGGGTCATTGTATTTGAGCAGTGAGCTCTAGGCAGTGGGCCTGAATGCATGTGCAGTCCCCATTGTAATATTTTCACATACTACTGCAGAGTATCATCTTACTGTGGGTAGGTTCCACCATGATTTTTCCCTTAACCAGGTTTTCCATGTTAAAATCTTGGTGTTGTGTGTTGTGCTTCCAATTTTCTTACCTTTGTTGTTACTGTAGTTTATCAAATCTATGTTTGTGATTAAGTTTGTGGAATCCGGTGAAGACCGATTCATCCCCCCTCTCAGTCTTCCTTCATTGTTGCTACTAACAATTTACAACCATGTTTAAACCTAACATAAAGGCTTTACTTAGCTACATTGTTGGTAAATTCAAAGGACAACAAGAAATATTTGAACGTCTTTCCACTAGGTGCAATAAAGATTAAACCTTCTCCACTTCCTTCCTTGCTACAATCACCATAAAAATACATCTACCATAAACCTTGATGATCCCTTTGAATCTCAGTAGTGATTGGATTTCTATTTTGCAACTAAGGTTGTGAATTCTCCACCCTAAATTTTTCCAAGTCCACATCACAAAAATAAACCATATGAGTAGGATCAATTGGCTCAAACACTTGCACTAACCTAGGTTCTTTTTTGAATATGACATTCTTCCCATTCCCAGGTATTGTTGCATAAGATAAATCAAATTGAACACTCCCACCTACTGCTGCAATCCACTGCCTTGATAGCAATATGCCATACTGAGGTGGAATGTCTATGACCGTAATAGTTTTCTTATAAGTGGATTTATAGAAAGAAGCCAATTTTGACTCCAAATATTTCATGACACAAATAACATGAACAAATCTATTATCCATAACATAACATTTTTTATATGCAGTATCAACCCATATGCCCAACTCTTTCATGACTCCCATAGGCATAACATTCATTGCAGCTCTTGAATCAACTATGCAATTTCTTACCATCTTATTATTAATTAACAAATTTATATAAAATGGGTTGACTTGGAAAGGATACTTGATCAAAGTAGTCCCTAGATAAACCTCAAGGGTTTTCATAATTTATCCTTTTACCTCATTCACTTGTTTGTTAACCTTTTGGAATGTATCATAATTCTTATGATGACCAAGAAGTTTATTTGAAACATTTGAAATTAATGTCATTGTACTACTTTTATATTCTTCAACGTTCATAATTTCTAAGAGAGGCATTGATACCTTTTATTTGAGAAAAAAATTGAGCCATATCAAAAGGAGGTATACTCAGTAAAGAGTCTGGTTTACTCACTTCAATTTTGGAAAATGTTGTATCATCTGCAAAGGTTTGATGTTTAAGATTAGTGTTTACAAAAGCTTTAACCTCCATTCGATCACCTTTTTGTGTTCCTTTTGGCACATATTGCTGGATAGCCCAAGTTTTAGCTTATTTTTTCCTATCTTCATTTCTTTGAACTACTAGCGAAACTTTATTGTCATTTTGATTTTTTTTTACCAACAAAATTTCAAGCTTGCTTTGATATGAATTTACAACTCTATTCCTTAGGTTGTAATTACTCCTATCTCGTGCAACTACAACAACTGTAATGGTGTTGATCTCATCTTTAGATGGTCTTCTAATAATAATCAAGTTTCTTGTCAATGAGAGAATACCCCTTAAAAGATGTAATTCTAAAATCTCCAAAATTCAATGTGGCCGACAAAAAGGATTGTTTGTTAAAAGGCTTAAGATGCATATGGTGAAACACTACCATCATTCTAATAATCTCTTGGTAAGAAATTCTACCAGGAATAGTCCTAGGTAACAAATAGGGGGATCCTTCATAATCATAGACTCTGATTTTGGTGCAGTCTTCAAATGCATACTAGTCTCCTCAATTGTGGTCAATGATTACCCTTGTCTCCTTGTCTTGCGGCCTTAGAAACTTTTGGATTGCAGATGTCAAACTATAGTCCCAAGGATGACCAAGTTCCATATATACTTGTTTTACAAAAAAAAATTCGGAATGCAAGTAGTGTGCTCTATCACACCTACTCTCCCATATCGTTGCCCACATTTGAATATGACAAAGATGTCCACGTTCACCTTCATCCTTTATTCTCAATCAGGATTTCCATATTATCCTCTCTTAAGCCTCATACAAAATGAGATGCATCAATACTAAATAATGTTTAAAAATAATGATATCACTACTTCCTTTGATGGAAGCCAAACTTCAGTTGATTTCTTCAACAAGGAATTTTGCATAATCATAGGGCCTTGTATCAAGGCTTTGAATATCAAAAAATTATACCATTGGGATCACATCCATGACTATGTGGGCATTAAAACCCAGTAATTGGCATAAGGAATAATAAGTATACTCAAAATACTCATGAAACAATTTTACTGAAAAAGGTGGTTGCTCCTCATCAATGAACAACCACCTTTTTCCATTATATTTGGGCATATGGTGAGGCAATCTCCATCTCTTATTACCATTCTCCAATATTTTATACTTATTTTTTATAGGTCCCAAGTAAAGTTTCAATATTGAACTTGTACCCAATCCAAACACTTTGTAGATATAATCCCTTGTTATTGGGACAAATTCAAATCCATCCATAGAGGAAATTGCTTTTCTACTTGGGTTATAAATTTTAGCTAGGGCTCTCATCAATTCAAAATTTATAAATTTATTGGGGATTGCCAATTTTGCCAAATTCATTCTCCAATGATTAGAAATATGCCTATCCCTATACATTTTTATGTAATGATATTTGAACACATCATATCCTTGATGTGGGTTCCAAGCATCCCTTAAGTCTTATTGACAATCCTCTAACCTTTTTGCATTAGATTTTATTTCCTAGGATTATCTTGGTCTTGTAGTAAAACAGGGTAATTGATTAATCAAATCTTGGTTTGTAGCCCTAGACTCTTTTTTCTTCCTCATGGGCTTTGGTTGGGAAGGAGTTTCAGAGGAGCTATCCATATTTGACAATTTTTCACAAAACAATTAATTTTATACAATGCATAAAATAAACTCCTTCCTTTCGGCTTAATTACTACAATGGGAGACAATCACTAGACCCTAGACAATAATTCACTATCTTCTTCTAGCAAAACATCACAACAAAACACAAGTATGGGCCCATACACTTATCTTAGATGGCACCTTTGTCACTTCTAAAACTTCGTAAGAGATAACTTGATTCAACTTTAGATTCTTTTCCAATTTGCTCTTACTTTTTCATAGATGCATAAAAGTTTTTGAGCTACCCAAGATCATATTTGAATGTTTCATCTAATTTATTACACACAACTATGCTCATCGATGCTTATTCATGTGGGTGATAACACTATCAATGAAGTAGCTAGACAATTTAAATTTCCACTATTGATAAAAAATAATCAATGGATATTGGTGGCTTTTTAATAACCCTATCGACATGACCTTCATTGGCATTTTTAGATTGTTGGCATTTTGCATATAGATTGCATTAATGATATGTTGTCATTGATGTCAATTGAACTAGTGAATGATATTCATAATATTGCGGATGTTACTATTGATATTGTTTTTGTCTTGTAACCAGCATGATAAACTTTGTGGAAGATGATGTAAACCGGTATATGGTAGTTTGTAAGTTGAGCCAGTGTATAAGGTTAAACATTTCTATGTTATGTAAACTGGTAAACCCTACCAGTTATTTTGTGTTAAAACCTAACCGATCAAGTTTGTTGGTTTATATTGAGCGATAATGATGGAGACACGTGTGATCATTGTATGAGGATAAGTTTAGATTGATTTGGCGCGTTTGTTGTATTGGAAAGAAGAAAAGTGGAATGCATCAAATGCATAGCGTGCGATGAGTTACAAGTCCGATGAAGCAGTGATCATGGAGCGGTTGGAATTTTCTTTATTAATGTAAAGAGATTGTTATGATTTATGTTGGTGTAAATAATTATTCATGTTGGATATTATTACACCTTACTTAAGTTTACATAGGAAATGTATTTCATAGTAGGTTGGGTATGAGACACTAGGGTGTTTGTGCCACACTGGGATAGTGTGTGTAGGAGAATTTCCACCTTTTATGGTGTTGATCTTGTTACTACTCTATCATATCCACTTATTGTGGAGTGATAATTCCACATTCAGTGGGTGATCCACCTCATGTGGAATATTATATTGTTTCTCCTACCTACTCACACCTATTTCCTACCTACCCTTGTTTCTTATTGAGCCACATGTCATGTTTGTGTGCTCACATATCCATATAGCCTTGCCTATATAAGCAGGTTCATATTCATTGTATGTAACACTTGATGATCCAGTTGATCAGTAGTTTCATCTTGATAGAATACAATTTATTTCTATCATCTATTTTGTCTCTATTGTATTTTTCATTGAGCCCTTGATCTTAGAAAAATATCACAATTTCTAATGGTCAAGATTGTACTGACTTGTTTGTAATCTCGATGATGAGAATTAGGTTTTTGTTGTGTTACCGACCTAGTTGATTTGTATTTAAGGTCGATGAAGTTGTTTGTAAAAGTGTTGGCAAAGTTGGCAGAAATTAGTTGAGTGTGTGGTTGCCAAACCAGTGGATGGATCTGTAGTTTATGTAAAGGCGGATTGAAGCTTAAAAAAGGATCTGATCAAGTAGATGTAGTGCTATTCAGACAGATCAAGAAAACCTGTTGTTTTCTAACAATTACAACAGAAGTCAAAATCCCCTAACCGGGTAAGCTCTAACAAGCTTGGTTACTTATTAAATCCTCTAACAAGGTGCTCCATTAGTTTGGATTCTCAAATCCTCCAGTGATGTTACTCCTAATGTAGGGTATTGTGCTTTTCATCAAGGCATGTTTGTAAATCCATTAACCGGGTGATTCCTAACTAGAATTAGTTCTTCAGGACTTATTGTAAAGCTTTAACAGTCTTGGCTCCTAACAGAGCGAACTTCATAAGAGTTCAGATAGCTATCCTTGTGAGTCTCATCTCACTGTGGTTTTTACCTATTTGGGTTTTCCACGTATAAATATTTGTGTCAAGTGGTGAATGCTTTTGTGGTTATGATCTTATTTGTTGATTTGATTAACTACTTAACTATTCTGATAAGGCATGATAACTAGAAGCATTGAGAGATGAATATGTTGATATTTGATTAAGCATTGTTGATGTTTACAAGATTGAAGTTGTTTACTATTAAGTTGTCATAATAGTCAAACTGGTTGATGTTGAGTATTGATCTTGATAGTGAAAGTTTACTTTGTGAGTTTAAATTTGAGTTTGGGAGTTTGTATTAGTTTTTTAGTATACTGATTCACCCCCCCTCTCAGTATTCTACCGGATACTTATTCTTTCATCATACCATCAATTGGTATCAGAGCATCTCAGGTCCTCTTTAACCTAAAAGCCTAACAACTTGAGGAAAAGATCTTGTACATCATGATGAAGAAAGAAGGTCCAAAGTTCAACAAAGACAACTATAGGATATGTAGCGATATAATGAAGATTTACATTAAGAGTCTGGGAAGTCAGTATTGGGATCATATAGAAACTAAGTATACTGCACCTACTGGAACTCTGACTTATGATCAGAAGAAAGAACAACAAGAGAACCATCAAGCATTAGAGGCTATTATCAGTTCCCTGTCTGATGTTAAATATGTAGATGTTCATGGTCTTGAAACTGCATATGAAGTGTGGAAAAAACTTGAAGAGATTTATAGCGGTTATGAACATGTTAAGATTGCTAAAGAAGAGAGTTTAAGAGGAAATTTTGATGACATGAGAATGTCTGAAGGCAAAAATATCCAACAATATGGTCAAAGGATTAAAGAGATAGTTGGTGAAATAAAAAGTGCAGCAGGGAATGTGGAAGATGCCACAATTGTCAGTAAAGTACTAAGAACCCTACTACCAGTCTATGCTATTCGAGTTGCAGCTATTCAGGAGCTGAAATCCATTGACAAGACTAAGGTAAATCTTGACATTATTATTGGAAAACTTACTGCTTTTGAACTAAATGGCTATGATGGTAGTGCACAAAAATCAGAATCTGCATTCAGAGCTTCTGTCTCTAACCCATATGTGAGAAGAAGTAGAGATACCGGCCATAGCTATGAATCTAGATCCAGCAGATATGCTAATGATGAAGATAGTTTAGTGGATCTTGAAGCATTTTTGGCAAAACGACTGCTTAGAGGCACTGGTAAATACAGAGGTAAGCTACCATTGAAATGTTTTGCTTGTAATAAGATTGGTCATATAGAAGCTAATTTCCCTAATAGTGAAAATGAATACAAGAGAGACAAATTTAAGAAGTATAAGGGTAAAGGCAAGAGAGATTGTCTTGTAGCTATTGACAGTGGTATTACTGATGATGAATCTGATGATGATGCTAGTGAAGATATTGTGTTTGTGGCTATTAAGGAATAAACATCTGATCAGAAGGCTCTAGTATCCAGGATGGATAACTCTGATGATTGGATCATTGATAGTGGTTGTTCACATCACATGACTGGTGATTAGAGCAAATTTCTTTCCTTGAAGGAATTTGATGGTGGTGTTATCAAATTTGGCAATGACTCACCCTATATGGTTAAAGGTAAGGGAGTTATTTCTCTTAATGGGAAGAGAAGTGCTGATGATGTCTATTGGGTTGAGGTCTTAAGCATAATCTTTTGAGCGTAGCACAATTGAATGACAAAGGATACCCACTGGATTTTAGAAATGGTATGTGCAAAATCTTTGACAACAAAGGTGAATTGATTGCAACCGATAAACAGACCAAAGGTAATCTATTTCATCTTAATCCAAAAGTTAGCAACTATTTGATTGCAAAAATAGATGATATCTAGCTTTGGCATAGAAGATTTTGTCATATAAATTTTGACAATATTGTTAAAGTGAGTAAGTCTAAGACTGTAAGAGGTCTACCTCAGATAGATAAACTGGTTAATGCTCTTTGTAAAGAATGTCAGTTAGGGAATATGGCTTCTTCTACCTTCAAGAGCAAGTCTTTCTCAGCAGAGCACTTGTTAGATTTGGTTCATACGGATCTATGTGGACCAATAAGAACTAGAAGCATTTCAGGTGATAGATATTTCATGATCTTCACTGATGACTATTCAAGGATGATGTGGGTCACATTCTTGAAAGATATGAATGAAGCTTTTGGTAAATTCAAGGCATTTAGGGCCTTAGTAGAGAAAGAGAGTGACAAAAAGATTAAATGTCTAAGAATAGACCAAGGTGGTGAATTCACTTCTGTGGAGTTCACTAAGTATTGTGATGAGAATGGTATCAAGCGGTAGCTATCTGCACCGAGGACACCACAACAAAATGGTAGAGTAGAAAGAAACAACTGGTCAGTGGTTGAAGCAATTAGAACTATGTTGATACAAGGAGGTGTCGAAAAAAAACTTTGGAGAGAAGCTGTAAGTACAACAATCTACACAATGAACCGGGTTCTAGTGAAAAGAGGTAAGGACAAGACACCTTATGAGTCCTGGTATGGAAGATCACCTAATGTTAGCTATTTTAAGATCTTTGGTAGTAAATGTTTTGTCAAAAGAGGCGATTACATAAGCAAGTTTGAAGCGAAGAGTGATGAAGGCATATTTCTTGGCTATTCCACCAAGAGTAAGGCCTACAAATGCTTCAACAACCGGACACAGAGAATTGCTGAGAGTGCCGATGTTCATGTAGATGAATGTTTTGAAGTTTCAGAAGCAACCAGCTTAGAGAAAAAGGATGAAGATCCTTGTATTTTTCTTTTAGAACCTAAAATAGTTAAATTTGAAACCGGTAAGGCAAATCTTGATGTACTTGTTCAACCGGAACAGATAATTTTAGAGGAAGAAGATGATGAAGAAGCTTAACCTAAGGAGAATGATCATGTTATTCCTAGGTATGTGAGACTGAATCACAGTCCCAAGCAGATTATTGGGAATAAGGATGCTGGAGTACTTACTAGAAGAATAATTAGAGAGAACTTTTGCATGATCTCCACCTTTGAACCTAGAAGTGCTAAGGAGGTATTTGGCGATGATCATTGGAGGAGGAATTGGATCAAATTGAGAAGAACAACACTTGGACCCTCATACCCCGACCAGCAAACAAGAATGTCATAGGTACTAAATGGGTGTTCAAAAACAATTTAAATGAGGATGGTGTTGTAGTTCGCAACAAGGCAAGATTAGTTTGCAAGGGTTATGCGCAAGAAGAAGGAGAAGATTATGGAGAAACTTTTGCACCAGTAGCAAGACTAGAAGGAGTTAGAACATTACTTGCATTTGAAGCTCACAAGAAGTTCAAGGTATACCAGATGGATGTTAAGTTTGCATTTTTGAATGGGATATTGGAAGAAGAGGTATATATAGAGCAGCCTGATGGTTATGCATTGACAGACAAATAAGACATGGTATGCAAATTGCATAAATCTTTGTATGGATTAAAGAAGGCACCCAGAGCATAGTATGAATGTATTCATACTCATTTGATGAAGATAGGCTTTGCAAGAACAAGTGATGACAACAACATTTATCTCAACTTTGAAGGAGATAAAATACTGGTTAGTGAAGTATTTGTTGATGACATTATATTTGGAGGTAATGATGTCATGAGCAACAATTTTACAGATGAAATGAAGAATGAGTTTGAGATGTCATTAGTAGGGGAAATAATTTTTTTTATAGGCTTACAGATACAATAGATGAAGAATGGTATTTTTATTAATCAATCTAAGTATGTGAAAGAGGTTTTGAAGACTTTTGGCATGAGTGACTGTAAACTAGTTGGAACTCCAATAATTAGAGGTTGTAAACTGTCCAAGGATGATGCATCTAAGTCTGTAGATGAAAAGGAATACATGTCAATGATTGGAAAATTACACTATGTTGTTCACATTCGACCGGATATTGCCCATGCAGTTGGTATTGTTGCTAGATTTCAGAAAAATCCAAAGGAAGCACATTTGATAGCAACCAAGAGAATTTTTAGGCCTCTGAAAGGTACAATTGACTATGGGTTATGGTATCCATATGGAGGCAATTTTGATTTGAAGGCATACACTGATGCTGATTGGGCAAGAAATATTGATGACCTAAAAAGTACTACCAGTGGAGCATTCTTTTTAGGAGGAAGGCTAGTTTCATGGAGTAGTAAAAAGCAGAGTTGTACTTCACAATCTACTGCTGAAGCTGAGTATGTAGCAACTTATATGAATTGCGCACAAGCTATTTGGATGAGGCACATTTTGGAAGGTTTTAAGATGAAGATCTCAGAACATATAAAGATTTTATGTGATAATACAAGTGCAATTAATATTTCTAAGAATCCTGTTTTGCACGCAAGGACTAAGCACATTGAATTGAAGTGTCACTTTTTGAGGGAGAAAGTTCAAAGTAAAGATGATATCTTAGAGAATGTTTCTACCCAAGAGTAGCTTGCAGATATCTTTACCAAACCTCTGCCTAAGATAAATTTTGAGTATCTTAGAAGTCAGTTGGGGGTTGTCCCTCTTCATGAAGTCAGTTGAGCATGATGCTAATTGCATCAGTCCCTGAACCACTTGCAGAATCTTACATGGATTGATGAAGGATTGGATGCACTCTATAGGGGGAGCATCAAGTTGCAGTATGTTGATGTACAGTGAGATTTTGATATTACATGTTTTACTTTCAATTTGGCATTGCTGTAAAAGGGGGAGAAGAATTATGTGATTGAGGAGAAGAATTATGTGTCTAATTAGGTGAACCATTGATAGACTGAAGACACACAGAGCATGGTGAATACTTGGTAATGTAAACCAGGATTCCTATTCACTAATCACATAAACAATCAAAGGCGTTGATATTTGTATTGCCATCAATGCTAATGGGGGAGATTATTTACATTTTTAGATTGTTGGTATTTTGCATATAGATTGCATATAGATTGCATTAATGATATGTTGTCATTGATGTCAATTGAACCAATGAATGATATTCATAATATTGCTGATGTTACTGTTGATATTGCTTTTGTCTTGTAATGGGTATGATAAAATTTGTGGAAGATGATGTAAACCGGTATATGGTAGTTTGTAAGTTGAACCAGTGTATAAGGTTAAACATTTCTATGTTATGTAAACCAGTAAACCCTACCAGTTGTTTTGTGTTAAAACATAACCGATCAAGTTTGTTGGTTTATGTTGAGTGGCAATGATGGAGACATGTGTGATCATTGTATGAGGATAAGTTCAGATTGATTTGGTGCGTTTGTTGTCTTGGAAAGGAGCAAAGTGGATTGCATCAAATGCATAACGCGTGATGAGTTACAAGTATGATGAAGTGGTGATCATGGAGCGGTTGGAATTTTCTTGATTAATGTGAAGAGATTGTTATGATTTCTAACGTTCAAGATTGTACCGACTTGTTTGTTATCTCGATGATGAGAATTAGGTTTTTGTTGTGTTATCGACCTAGTTGATTTGTATTTAAGGTCGATGAAGTTGTTTGTAAAAGTGTTGGCAAAGTTGGCAGAAATTAGTTGAGTGTGTGGTTTCCAAACCGGTGGATGGATCCATAGTTTGTGTAAAGGAAGATTGAAGCTTAAAAAGGATCCGATCAAGTAGATGTAGTGCTATTTAGACAGATCAAGAAAACCTGTTGTTTTCTAACAATTACAATAGAAATCAAAATCCCCTAACTGGGTAAGCTCTAACAAACTTGGTTACTTATTAAATCCTCTAACAAGGTGGTCCATTAGTTTGGATTATCAAATCCTCCAGTGAGGTTACTCCTAATAGGGTATTGTGTTTTTCATCAAGGCATATTTGTAAATCCCTTAACCGGGTGATTCCTCACCGGAATTAGTTCTTAATAGGACTTATTGTAAAGCTTTAACAGGCTTGGCTCGTAACAGAGTGAACTTCAAAAGAATTTAGATAGCTATCCTTGTGAGTCTCATCTCACCGTGGTTTTTACCTATTTGGGTTTTCCACGTATAAATATTTGTGTCAAGCGGTGAATGTTTTTGTGGTTATGATCTTATTTGTTGATTTGATTAACTACTTAACTATTTTGATAAGGCATGATAACTGGAAGCATTGAGAGATGAATATGTTGATGTTTACAAGATTGAAGATGTTTACTATTAATTTGTCATAACAGTCAAATTGGCTGATGTTGAGTATTGATCTTGATAGTGAAAGTTTAGTTTGTGAGTTTGAATTTGAGTTTGGGAATTTGTATCAGTTTTTCAGTATACTGATTCACCTCCCCTCTCACTATTCTACCAGATACTTATTCTTTCATCATACCATCAACCTTTCCACCTTACAAGTTTGTTGAATCATTGGGGGCTTTGAGAGATCTCCCAATGATAAACTCTCATCCTCGGTCTAAATGATTTCATTGGGTCGTTGAGGTTCAAAACACATCCCAACGATAGTCTTCTGTTCTCTCCATCCACAAGCCCATCCTCACAAGGTCCTTAGGGATTGAAATAAGTCCTGATGATATATGAAAAATTTGATGACACTACATTTATATCCACATGCACCTCCACCAGGCAAGCTATATCTCATCCTTTCTTTGGTCATTGGATTGTTGGGACAAAAAAATACCCACAACAATGCAATAAGGATTTGTCAATATTGAGCCTGGATTCAACTATTTAATTGTTCATTGGGTCATTGTGGCTAAAAAATACCCCCAATAATACAACTAAGTCTCATGAAGATATCCTACATGCCACATTACTGTACCACTTGACTTATCCGGGTGGACCCACTATCCCTGTTCTGTACTTTTCATTACTAAATCATTGAGAGGCCAAAATCCATCCCAATGATATGCCTTGGTTCCAACAATATTGAGTCCAAAATTTCCATGAATACCAAGAAAGGATTCGCTAAGTCAGTGAGGCTTAGGAGAGCTTCGAATGATATGTTAAAGCTTGGTCTACTCCAAATCACCACGAGGTCGATCGTTGAGTTGGCGAGCCTCAAAAACTTGCCCACTGATATAAAAGAGCTCCCAATGTGAAGACAAATACACACATGGACACTTATAAAGGATTCAATGTCGTTAACCTAGGACCTAAAGAAAATTAAATTAAAACATCACCACAATGCATGGAAACTTTAATAACCAATAAAATAATAATATACTAGTGCAAAGGGGCTGATGTATATGATGCCATTGACACCATAAGAGATAATTTAAACAACTTTTCACCAGGTAACATAGGTCAACAACAAAATAGAATCAAAGTGAAGCCCGACCAATTTTAGGGTTTAGGTTTTTAGAACATGGTAAATAGATAGATATTTTGGCAAATTTTATGAGTCCCAACATAGTTGATGTGAGAAAACCATTGTAAGATCTAAAAATATGAGGTAAATACCACCTTTAAAACCATATAATCACAACCTATAAACTTAGTTAAAAATAAATAAATCTTCACATATCTTTCATATGGGTACCTAGCTTGTAGCCAATCAACTTTATAAATCCTCGGTGCACCATAAATCCCTGACAACTTTGACAACTCCACAAATAGATCATGCAAAAAAATTAACACTTGCTCAACCCACTTAAAATAATTTATAAATGAAAATAGTCAACATGCGAGACAAGATTCCCCCACTCGAAGAGTAGATGCATTAGAATAATATTCCTCCATTGTGCTTTGCAACCACCATCGATATGTGTCTACCTCTATGGAACTCAATGACTTAGATATGCAAGGTTAATGCCACCTATTGTAACGTTCTCCCACTCAACATTTTACACTGCAACTACATGTATGAGACACATAAATAAGTATAGTAATCAAGGCTAATGACCTTCCTGAATCAACAAGGGAAAGACATCCCTTGGCTACACATGTACCATTTGATTTTTTAACTCAAACTTATACTTCAACTAGATACTTACAATAGTAACGAAGATAACCACTATCAAACAAGAACTCCTTGCATCCTTTGATAGCCACCTATGAACTAGAAAGGAAAATTCCAAGGTGAAGCATACAAAGTATCACTCAATATTCCACCAATCTATATATGAGAACAAGAATTAAATTCAAATGATAACAAAGGCTTTGATTATTTTCCTTATATCAATATGAAATAGCAACCAC